>NC_058340.1:51486967-51789998 GCF_905475395.1 Chrysoperla carnea | reverse complement strand
ATCATTCCTTCCAAACGGTTAGAGTCCATTTTTTTCCCAGATTTCAACACCCCTGTCTATCTTGACAATAACCGTTCTGTTATATATATGTCCTTTGAGAAAAATGCTCTACATCGACGAAGAAGCTCATTTACCAAAGGCTCATGAATTTTTTGACGCTGCATATTCTAGAATATTGGTTCAGCGGACCGATAAGAGATCAAATGAGACGGTTACCTCTAATATCTACTATTCATACTCTCATTGGTCGAACAGATCGATTATAGCTCTCCTGTCGATAAACTCACCCGTTTACGAAAAAATTCTCCAGTCAAACTCAAAAATTATAGATGAAAATTTTGATTTAGGACCATTTTGTTAAATATCTAATTATCTACCTACTCTTTTGTACTTCTTTGTATAATGCGATATCGAAAATTCTTAATTTTTTAATTTCAATGGAAATACTTTTCTTGACTATTAAATACCCTAAATATTTGCCCCTAAAAATAATTTTATTTTAAAGGGCAAATGCTTAGAGCCACTAACAGAATTTAGAGTAACAAACCAATATATTATTCTATTCGAAGTTGAACGATTGTTTTAATAAATACGAAATTGATTTTGTAAAACTAAAAAGAAATTTGCTCGTAAATTCAATTTGTGTTTTAACAAGTGATAATTGAACAACGTAATTGTCCAACCATAGTTACTAGTTTGCACCTATACTACATAAGGTAACAAAATTATTCAATTATTTCACATGGTTTCATTGCTTAAATGAGATGTTCCATAGTAATCAGTTGTTGGGTATACTAGGTAGGGGTATATACCAATACGTCGAACTACAGTTTATTATTCATTCAGAATAATATTACTTGATAATGAATGTGCAATTGTAAAATTTACCTAGATGTGTAGCCAAAAATAAATGATAGAAATGTGGATAACTCCAGCGTTTTGCGGAAATGTATACCGTGTGTTTCACTTTGAAATATTCAGTTGAGAAAAATGTCCTAAGTAAAATTATTAAAAGTACTAAACCAAGTATTAATTTTAAAATTTGGCTAATTCCTTTAAAAATCAAGTCATGCTTATTTTGTTTTCTAACAACATTTTCAAACTTTTCTTGGACACAGAATTCTGTCAAATTGATTCTCTACTATCCTATCCTAAGAATTATTCAGGATTCTGAGAAATTTATAATAAAATACTGTTTGTGCTATACCGGAACGGCTGAACGGATTGAGATGTAAAGTATAGAATTCATCATTTCTTCCTGGACTCAGGTCCTTACTGACTGATATTCTCAGTTCCTGGACTTGATTTCTTTTCAACATTTAGACTGTTCCACTTAACATAGCCTATAACTCGATCATCTTCAAAAAAATCGTCAAAAAAGTGGTCAACTTCGGAATCAAACGGAATAAGCTGAATTTTTTCACAAACTTTTATTTTTATGGTACAAATGTTGTCTCGAAAGTGTCACATATGGTCACGTGTGACTTTTGAGACAACATAAAGTATTGTACAAGAGTTCAGCTTATTCCGTTGGATTCCGAGGTGAAACTCTCGATGATTGGATTACTAAAGGACACTATTCTTGAAAATAGACTGAATTTCGCAACTAGGATGTTTTCTTCTTTAGTTTGTAGAACAACCCATAAATTCACTATTAGAGGTTGTGTTTTGCTAAAATCTATATACAAATGTTAAAGATTTTGTCGGCATAATTGTTAAACGATCATTTAAATACTTCAATAAATCAATTGTCCATTGTAATTAATAACATGAAAAAAAAAGTTTAAATTTGAAACACATTTCATAATTTACAAATTTATTACTTACTATTAAGGTTGTTATACGAACAACTTCAGAATTTTATTAACAACATTTTTCCAAATTTTAGCTCAGATATGATAAGAAAAATTAACACATTGTAATTTGAAAGCTACGGTTTATTGTAAATAGATGAAATTAGAAAAAGCCTTTTATTTAATAAAATTTTTTTTAAAACTGGCGTAAAATGAAAAATAGTTCAATATACTAAATCGATTTGCACAATATATGAAGTGCCTGGAAAATAAAAGAGTGGGTAAATAGTAGGAATCAATAAATAGAGTGTTTGTTACCAAAAACATAGCTGATTCGCCGAACCCGAAAGAGTTGATACTAATTGCTTTCTATGAAATATAGAAGAAAAACTAGCAGATGTAACTGATATATAAAATATAACTAAAATTTTATAGAAATGAATTCTCACATTTGTGAAACATACTTGAATTAGAGATAGCTAAACCTGTAATTTGTATGCATATATGCAGGGAGGTTCAAGTTAACATAGCGGTAATTCAGCAAATTATAGATAACGTTAAAATAATGATGATTTCTAAATAAAGTATCAACCGGGAAAGCCTTTTCTAGATACATTATATAGAGTCATGACCCCGTTTCGAAATAATCTCTTACGATACTGACTACATTGAAAATGGAAGTATTTGAATTAAGAATGTTATTGTATTTGCAATGAAGCCAGTGACGAAAGAGATTTTAATAAGTAATGGAACACTTATATCTCCTCCGTTGGTGCTCGTAAATTTTAAATCATGAAGGATCCCTAGTTGAATCAAGTGCCAAATTTCTAATTTTTTTCAACAGTCGTTTTTTGTCGGTTCTCTATCGTTTATTGAAGTCTGTTATAACTCGGACCACTCTGCAGAGGTAAGCATATACATCTACATTCTCTTTCAATCTATCAAATTTCGGTTTAAGCGATCTACTAAATAAAACAAACTCGTTTCTATCATTAATTTTATATTTAAAGGTTCAGATCAATTCTTCGTTCATATGGTTAGAAGATTGTGTATAAGTCAAACAAATCTTACAAAATTAATGAATCCTGAGTTTCGTGTTCAACATTTCTCGTTAATTTGCATAATAAAAATCTTAGTATGCGGAGAGGAATTCAATGCTAAATAATGCACACAGAGAAAGCCTGAAAATTTTATTTGATTGATAAATTAATAATTGACTTACTTATTGTTATCCTCACTTGATCATGAGAATTTCCTATGAATCTTTAATAAGCAGTGATTTGAAACATGTCATTACTTCGAAACATGGTTGATTGATATAAATAGGTTACACGGAGAAAAATTTCTAGTACTCAATAATAATAACGGATCATATCACAAACCCATATTAGACCGTAAGGCCATAATGGAGTCAAAGTTCTGTAATTATCTTTAACTAAATTTTTGAAAGATTGTTAAAGAATAGACGATTTAACTTTTTTTAATTTTACGTAGTTTTCCAAAACTTAAAAGTTATCCCAGTTATGGCAAAACTGTCGGGTCATAATGAGCCGAGGAGCATATGCCTTGAGACCAAAAATAAGGAAAATAACTACGAATATAGCTAATTCGAAAAAAATTGTGACAGGGACATAACTACGTAAAATATTTTTAAAAAAATAGAGTTTTATTTTTTGTTTAATATGAATTTTGTCTTTAAGATCTAGTCTTTTTGTTAAAGATATTACCTACGTCTGCCTAGTATCGAAAATCAATACATATTATTGGAAGTAAATTCAGTAGTTTTTGGATTTGTAAAAGTTTTCTACCGTTTCGTCACGTTTTTATAATTGAAAATTCTATCGTCCATTCTTTTTTTGACAGTTTTTTAAATAAAGTATATTAAAAATAATAATTTGATTTACTTAATATGAGTTTTAAGAAGAACGTTAGCCTTAATGAGAAATGTATTGCGTATGTCTCGAATATTTACAAAAATCGGGTTCCTTATTATCGTCTTGTCTCTCGTTGACTTATTCTCATATCGTCTGGGTATCCTCGTCTATTATGCCAACTCTAACTAAAACTAGATTTATTATTCAACAAAAACGTCAACAAACAAAAAAGCTTATCACTAAAGTCAAATACCCCCCCCCTCATTTAAAGCTTATTTTACTTGTTAAAATAAGCTTTAATAGTAGCTATAAAATTAAATTCTTTAAAGAATCAAACAATTATTTGTCTTCTAAAATTAATACCTTAAATTTTCAGAAAAATATTTTCTCTAAATAAAAAACAAGTAAATAAAAAATATCTCCAAGGTGCGAAAGGAATATAGTTCCTGCCGGATGCCTCACGATATCTCTCGATATTTTTCTCAATTTTGAAATACCGGCGTAAACTAGAGTAAAGGAGGCCCGGAAAGTATATACTTGCAAATCGAAGATCCTTGATATTACCTCAACTTACATAACAATTTTGAACGCTCTAACTCAATTTGGAAAATGTGAACCTCGATAGAATGCATAAGTCTATATTTTCGCGGAAATATAACTAGAGAAGGTATATACATATATAGATTTTGGATCATAAAAATGAACACTTCTCCGTGTACATATTGATTCCGTGTACAATTGTTGTTAATAATGATATCGATACAAAGGCAATAAGATGATGATGATTATTATTATTATTATTCCTTCCTAACAAACAAATAAACAGTACTGTGTACAGATGTATTATAGTAAGCATACATATATAGAGAGATACGATACGATATAGATAGATATATGATGAACCAACGCAACCGTAGGGTATACAAACTATACTAATTATATTAGGTACGCATTTATCAAAGTAAAGAGTACGTCATAGTAGTAGTTGTTATTATAGGAACAACACGTGAATTTTAAACCTAAACAAGTCTTATGATAAATTGTTCATGTTATATCGGATGTTAAAGACATATATTTTACAAATACAAATACGTGTCTTACAAAGCGTTTTGAAAATGTTCTAGGTTTTATAAAAAAAATTTTATTTAGAATTTTGTGTTTTTTAATGAAATGCAAAATACTTTAAATAAGTGAAAATAAACGATTGAGTGAGTTGTTAATTTTTGAAATAATCTGTTGAATATCAGTGCCGTGCTTTTATTTGATAAATCTTGATAAGTTTAAAAAAAGAAAAATTTTTTGTGGAATACAAGTAAAAATTACAATAATTTAAAAATCCCTGACAAATTTTTCGGGTACGGAAACCTAAATTTGCACTTGAAACATATTTTAGAACACTTTCCATTAAATGACCTATTTTCTCAAAAGCTACTAGAACTGAACCAATTGTGAAGATCATCGCCAATGTTTTAGTTTTTTCGGATACGGAGCCCTAAACTCGCACTTGAAGCATAGTTAACCCCCCCCCCATTAAATTACCTTTTAAACGAAACAAAAAAAATCAACAGAGGTTTATCCTTTTAAGCGCTACGATGCCACAGACAGACACACACACACACATAGCGTTCAAACTGATAAACCTCTTTTTTTAGCTCGGGGGTTTAAAATGGAGAAAGTATATCAGTCACTATTTGAAGCTACCTACATTCATATTTTATGGTAGTTCGGTCTATACACTTACATTTTCTTCCTTCTATTTTTCAAAGTTTAGGAGAAAGCGGAAAGTAAAAAAATTGTGTCCTAATTTGCGTCCTTACGGGAAAACAGGTTGTTTATTTTTTTGTATTTAAAATTTTCTTCTTTGTTTTGCGATTTAAAATATGGATTATACGGACCTATGATCCCATTTAGCCATCTCTATATCTCTTATCAGTTTTTAGTTATCGTGCTCTCGCATAAACGATCAGAAGGACGGGCAAATGGAAATGGACTAATTTGGTAATTTTTATGATCACCTGTACCAAAATTTTGTTTGTAGCATCAAATTATCTTTTTTGAGTATTTTCGAGTATTGTATAAACTGTATTCTGACATTCCATTCCAGAATATGAGAACATGATGTATTTTTTCTGGTGTCAGCAAAGGAAGCAGAGAAGTTGAAAGTTTTTCGAATACTAATGCAAAATTCGAATACTTTTAATAGTTCAAATACTTTTGCAAAATTTCTTCAAGTGCCTCTAAGAAACAGATATCCAATTTCAAATTGGCAGGGCATGAAAACATTTTTTCAAAACTCCATTAAATATTTCAAAACTGAACCCCATTCTTGATATAAGGAATTATCCTATACAGTTAAAAAAGAGTGCTGATACAGGAATGAAAATTATGATAAACATGCACTTTTGTATTCCAAAATCATTCAAATTGAAAATAAATTATGTAGCATATTATCATTAAATTTTCCATGAACTTTCTATACAGTTAAAATTTATTTATTTTAAAATTATTACAATAAAATTATTTAAAGTACTCCATGTGTAGCAAATAATTTATTGTGTACATTATTTAAGTTGAAATATATAATTGACTATCTCACTACTATTCTACAATATTAACTATATACTTTTCGGTAAGAATACTTTTCGTTGAATTTTCATGTTCGCTTCGTACATAGTACGAAAGTATAAAAATAGCTGAGCAAAGTATTCATGAGTTAATATTTTTCTAAATCAATAAAGGAAGATCATTTTTTTAATGTTTTATCTTCTATAAATATATAGGAGACTTTCTATAGATATAGATAGTCACTCATCACGATATCTCTGGAACTATAAGACCTAGAGACTTGAAATTTGGCAGGAATATTCCTTTTGCCAAGTAGAGGTCAGCTAAGAACGGATTTTACGAAATTCCACCCACAAGGGGGGTTGCGGGGGTGTTCACGAATAAAAAATTCATATTTTTAAATTATGGCTTTTAATAGTTCAAAACTTGGCCAGAATGTTTTAAATTACATTTAGAAATTTTTTTAACCTTCGGAGGGTAGAAAGGTGTAGCGAGAAAGTGGGAAGGAAATATCGAATATTTACAAATATACCTAAGTGGGGTATCAAATAAAAGAGCATGACGTGTACATTACAAAACTGTTATCCAACGCAGGGAAATGTGGAGGGAGGGGTGCAAGTGGGGATGTTGCCCAGCAAAGCGGGTATATTTTACGCCACGCAAAGCGGGCGGGAAACAGCTAGTTATAAATATAAAAATAAAAGAACAACAGAGAATAGGTTACAAAACGTCATGTCAAAGTTTCGAATCTGATATTGGTAATTCGAGTTTTCTTTGATTATGAGTATATTTTTACAGATATTTGAGAAATAATATTGAAGATCCCTGGCGAAAATGTACGTTTATAAGTGTGCGCATTCATTAAAAAATTAACAGTGGCTAAATTTCCTTGCCGTTAAAGGTTCTTCTCGTATCTTCACATTTAAGGAATTTTGGATAAAAGGCTCGATGTTTTTATATGTAGTCAAAATCAATTCTGAAAATTTTAGGATTGAGTAGCCCGATTATTTAAATAAATAAATGATTTCACATTAACATTGGTCTTATGGGAAAATGGTAGATGGATGATATGTTTTCATAGATTTCTTCAGAACCGATTTCCGATTTAATAGAAGTCGGTGGAAATTACAAAAAAGAAAACTATTAAAATTAAAGTTTAAACCTTTATAAATTATTGAAAACAAAAAATGCACCCAAATAATTAAGAATGTATGAGCACGGCAGTAGAGACACAAATTAAAAAATATATATTTTTTTTCAATTTTGACAGTACCTTAAGTTATAATAATAAATTATATTGACAATATAAGACGAAAAGTAAGAAAACATTTTTTTGATATCTGAAGCAATTTTCAAAATATAGAGAATTGAAAATTTTGTTTAATGATTTAGCTTTCGATATTTCGAAAACCAAGGCAGAAATCAAAAAATTATATTCTTATTTTTCGTCTACATTCATAACAAAATTCATCATCAAAGTTAAAAATAAGGTACAAATTTCGACAGCAAATCTAAACTTGCCTTGACATTTGTACTACCTTAAACGAGAAATTCTTGATCGGTCGCAAAACGAGTCGATGCGTCCAGGGACTGTATTATTATATTTTATGTTATAGTGTCATCATACCGCGAACATAGATAAAAAATATGGAAAAGCACCAGTGATAGAACAACAAATTGTATAAAACCCCATATGCGATTACTTACACCGTAGAGAAGTATGGTTAACTAAAATACGGGGCAAGTGAATTTCTCTCTTTAATTGTTTCTTTCAAAAAGAAATATTTTTAATTAATTTAATATTCTGTTTTCATTTATAGAATGCTCTCTCTACAGAATATGTTTTGATTTCTTTAGCTCTAATATTTAAAACACACAATTGTCCCAAATGACTGTTGGAACCACACAATTGTCCCAAATGATTCGGTTGGAACCGTTCATTTTCGCAGTTAAAACCAATGTCACTATAACCGGTTTCAACCGTACTTTAAAGTTTATAAATTTCAGTTTATATGTACTATAAAGTTTATATATGACAAAAATTTAGTATTAAATGAAAAATTCTCAAATTTATTAGAACTTTTTGTCATATTTCCTGGGTAAATACATTCTCTAGAGATTTAGAACTTATTTTTTAAAATCAATTATACATATTCTTCGAACTTCAATAAAATATAAATAAAATGAATGCCCAGCTTTTTATTTTTGATATATTATAATAAGTAGAAGCTTCACCATAATAAATATATAAAGTGAACCCCAACACCACCCAACCTATATCTACGAAGTACGAATGAAAAATTTGCATATAAAATATATCTCGATGTGATGGTGAAATAAGGAATAATGTAGTATATGCATGTGAACAATATTAAGTAAGTTGTTGGTAGTCAAGGGTGGTCATTAGGCCAGTTATTTGTACCATATATAATACATAATACATAATACATATTATTATTATTATTCATTGCAATAATGCATACATACCTATTATATTATTCTATGTATAGAACAATAATATCTTAGTTCTATTATTGTACCTACTTGAATGTGTGTATAAACTGGGCAATCAATTCATTTTTTATTATTTTATTTATAACAATTATTCAATGATTAATTCATTATTTTATATAATAATACGATTGTTTATTTTACAGCTGTTACTCGCCGCTTCGTCGAGATGATTTATAGATCTAAGACAGTGTAACATAGACAGCGAAAAAATTATATACTTTTGACTGAAATGGGGGGGGGGTGGGGATTTACAAGGACTATGACAACAAATATAAAGTTTAAAATCGAAAAGAAAAAAGCTAGAAACAAATGTAAAAACGACTATTTTTGCTCGTTTTTTCAAGTTTTCTTGGCACCTACGCATCCTACTCGGACTTTCCAGACGCCAATCGGTAGGTTTTTTTGAGATCTAGTACTTTCTCAATACATTTTTTTTTTTTTTGCATTAGACGTCAACTTTTTTTAATCGCAAGAAAACAATTTGTTTGAATTTTGGGAATTTTTTCGGTTAACTTAGCCATTGATTAGCCGTAAACAAAAAACCCTGTTTCTTGGATTGTTTTCTTCTATAAAAACGTAAGTATTTTTGTTTTCTGATAGCAATTTTGTCAAATACAACGTAGGGCCTTCGTAGATTAATTGGATTAACAGCCTTATTAATTTTAGCATTTTATTGAAACATCTGTTTTTTGATCTGCTCAAAATATAACTTCAAATGAGCTTTACAAACTCGAAATTGGAATGTCATTTCATTGTACCGTGTTTAGCATCATAATTTTGCGCTCCCACCATATTTATCTAGAATTTTGAAAATGAATTTGAATAATAACTCTATGTCGTAGAAAACTACATTTTAGGAATTTTTCTAGCAAAACTATTTCTGGTCACATATCGTTAGATATACCCTAAGACGCTTCTCAGTTACACACCCATTATTGTTTATAATAGAAAATAATCTGCTACACCTAACTACACTAAATGCAAATATTTTTTGATAATTTCAATTGTAATAAATAATATCTATTATTATTCAAATAACAATTGTTCAAATTATGCTTTATAATATATACAAAATATTATGTAGATACATGTATACGTATATTTGAAATGTTATTATTTGGATTTAGAAAATTAATTATCATATTAAAATAAAACTATACGTTGTGCGGTAGCTCTATACGGTATACTTAAAACAATAATAACAAGTCATGGTGGTTACAACCTTTAGAAGTCAGATTTATAACTTACTTATTAAGAAAATTAATAAAGGATTAATTGATAAATTGATTACTGATTCAAAAATCAGTGCGACCTTTCTTGAAACTTGAACAGTCTACCAAACTTTTTCTCTAGGACTTTTTTCGAAAGTGTTGCGTTCTCAAATGAGTATGATAACGTCATATTTGAGGTATCGCTCTGTAAAAAAGACAACTGGAAATATGTCAGACACTATGGCCACTTGCATTAGCTTTAAAGCGTCGTATAGCTGAAAATCACTATAATTGTCGGTCGAGTATTGTTACGCGCAAACTCTCTTTCGCACTATCTTTAATACTTAGAATCTTTAACAGCCAGCAATCCCTATTTTCGGCTAGATTTACTTATGCAACATTAAATCAACATGGTCAGAAAAAAGGGTAGTCATGACTGTCGACTGAAGTGAAAACTTAAAACTTTGGAATAACCGGAATTTGGCTTGGCCTTCAACCTGTATGGAGCCTCGGCACTAGCGCTCGCTGGTGCTCGCACCTAGTGGTGCTATTATAAATACATTTATTATTCATATGCGTTTCCACCATTGATTTCATGGGTTTTCATTTTTTGATGCGGAACTCTCATCAAATTTTTGTAGTGGATTGAATTGTGAATCTAAGCCATCTTAAACACACACACAAAATTTCATCGATCCATCCGTTTAGGAGGAGTTCAAATACAAACTCATGATGACACGAGTTCCATGATGTGCGTTCCAAAAGAAGTTTTCCCAACAAAAATTAGCTTTAATTTGTTATACAAATCATAAATGCACTTGAATGTAAAAAAATATATTAACACCTGACTGGAAGAGGAGCGGTCAAGTACCCAACCATCTTATTTCTTTGGCAGTCTTTTCACCACATCTTGATGTTATCACACAACAATTGCGCAAATCAAAAATCACTCTTTTCTTTCATTCGCGGGAAGTCGTAAGCGAAAAAACTTCTGCGAACACACATACATGTGTACAGACAAACATAAATCTAAAAGTGGTCTTAATATATTGTCCTGATAATGAAAAGTAAGGATATGCCGAAAATTTCGATTTGATTTCGAACGGAGCACAAGAACTTCCCTACACTGGAAACATTTCATTTCGATTTTCGGAGTAAACAAAATAATTACTATATCAGAAAGTTAATAATCTACATGTACACAATTTCGTTCCGTTTTAATTCTCCTATTGTTTACAATTTTCTTTATATTATAGATATATATAGTCTTGCAGTCAGTATACATACAAGTGCTTGCTCAGTAGTGGAAGATAGGTATCATTTGACGAATATTTAGTAGTGTGGACACAAAAGTTACAAAAACAAAAACCATTATTTATATTCACTTTCACAACCTTTTTAGTGAAAATGAACAAAACTAACTATAAAATATATTAATTGCATTACAAAAGACATTTATGCATTGCAAACGACAGACATGTATGCTTGCTTTTAACTGACAATTAAATGTGACCAGAGGGAATCCGTACTAAGATCTTTTTGTGCTTCAAGTTTATAAAGCATTCATTATGTATGTCTGTATGAAGATAAAACCATGAATCTTGTCTATCAGAGTTTGATGGTTAAGAACTGAAAATTTATAAGAAAAACATGTCCTTTGTGTATCTTAATTAATACCAAATGCTGTTTATATTCATTCCACCTCCCGTAGGTTCGATACAACAAAAACACCACTAGGTGAGTTCTTTCAAAACTTGCTCTAATGTTTAGTGCAAAGATACATTAACTATTCCATCCAAAATTATTTTACAATCTTGATTTCTACATATATTCAAAACCAATATATTTAATAAAAAAACTTTTAACAAAAAAAAAAAAAATTGCCTTTAAAAATAAAAACTATTCCAAAACAAATTAATATGCACTAAAAAGTAAAAAATAATTGCGTTTTCTTCTGAAAAACAAACAATGATCAAAATATTTTTTAGAGTTCTCCTAAGTAAAATGAAATAAAAATATTAGACTACCTAAAAGTCATTCAAATTATTCATTTTACATAGGAGAACTCAAAAATATTTTGATTATTGTTTGTTATTCAGAAGAATAGGCAATTATTTTTTACTTTTTAGTGCATATTAATTTGTTATGGAAAAGTTTTTTTTGGTAAAATATTTTTATTTTTATATTTTTAGTGAATCTGAAGTACACGAACTAATTTGTCACTAAAAAAAGAATCATCGAAATCGATTGACGTGATATTGAGTTATTCGTACATTTGTTGCGCACATCCAGTTCAAAAGTTCTGAGGTAACAAACATAAAAAAAATACAGTCGAATTGAAAACCTCCTCCTTTTTTGTTTGAAGTTGGTTTAAAATAATTCAATAACTATTTTCAGTACGACACTGTAGTAGCCACCGTTCACATTGACCAATCGTAGGTAACTGAACCATTATTATTCACAGCCCCCATAATGGTCTAAGAGACGGTAAAAGGTCGAAATTCACCCATCTGACAACCAGATGAGACATATTTATTATGAAGTTATCTTGATTTATAAATACTCCTATCATAGTTATCCTTTCGAAAAGTGTTCATGGCTATTTTTAATTAAATTAATTTTAATCCATTTTTTCCATGAACCGTTTTTGAATTCAAGCCTTTGACATTATTTTTGTAATTAAATTATCTTTCTTCTGATACCAATTTCGATTGGTTACCTATATTTAATGGTATGAACATATTGTCACCGATCTGTTACCTAATCGAAATTGATATTAGAAGAAAGATAATTTAATAAGAAAAACAAATGCTATAAGCATGCCTGATATTATTTATGATAGGCATGACGTCAGTAACCAATTCTTCTACTCAATCACAGTTATATTTTAAGAGTTACATGGTAAACCAACACAGTATTGCAAAATTTTGTTGCACGAAAATTCAAAATTGTTTTTAAAATCTTTATTTTAACATTCGAAATATAGAATTTAAAAAAAAAATCGTATACTTATTTTTAGTCACCTATCGTACATATTTACGAAATTAGATTCCTGTGCTCAAATACTACACCAAGCCTAAATCTATTACCATTTTACTTTTCATTAAAAAATGTATACTATCTTTTGGAACATTCTGTATTATATGTTTAAACATACTGCATCCCGTTATTTAAGGAGGACATATTTCTAGGTCTAATCAAAGAAAATTGTTGCGGGAAATAATTCAAGAGCTTATTGCCAATTTTTATAAAGCAAAACTAAGTCGTCGCATTTCTCCGCATTAGTACTGAATTCGATAACTTTCGATAGTATGTATTCCGATAACATAAAAAGAATCTAATTCGAATAAAAAATATCATAATACTACAACATAACTTGATAATACTTATATATATATACTTGATAAAAGAACGGGAAACAAGCTTTATAAATGAATAATTTACTTTTTTTTTCATATTTTTTTTATGTTTTTGTCATTACATCGAAATCATGACGATGCATTATGAATATTGTATGTGGATGTCAATTGAGGGTTAGATTTATTATTTAAATCCAAATTGTATCCATTTTCTTTTTCTTTTTTGGTTATGTCAGTATGTTTATGGGAACTGGGAAAAATATATGAAAATATAATAAAATATGAGAAAAGTATTTATCAATTGACAAAAAGCATTCATGTGCAATGACTGGAAAAACAAAAAGATCGATATAGAAAAGTGTTCCAAAGGTTGCTTTTCAATGCATACAGACACACAGCTTCTTATGCTGTTTGTCTGAATAAAAAGAAATTGATTTTGTATTGGTACAGAATCTGTTAGAAAATAATATGAAACTGGATTAAATTACAAATATGACAAAAGATTGGCATTTTAAAGCTAAAACAATTTTATGAGTAGAAGAATATCCACAGTATAGAAAACTAATTTGAAATTACAATTATATACAATATAAGCGACTTACCATAATTTTTGTATATTTCAAGGAATCAAGTAAAAGGGGTTGAAGGGTTGACCTTATTTTTATATGTTGTACACTCTACAGACTTATACTTGTTTCTTTAAATAAGCCACTTGAAAAAGTGAATATTCATGATTTTTTTATTTTGCAATAATAAAAGCTCATTCATTCATGTAACAAACAGCAGCGAAAAAAAATTATTTTTCGAATAACAATAAAAAAACCAAGATAAAAGTATTCAAAGATTTGTTTGTATCTCTTTCTAGCAAAATAGAATTTAACGTGGATTCTTATAGGTAACTTTAATTCTATTTGCATTGTCAATAACTTTCTTTTATTGTAAAATAAAAAACATCCACAAACAAAGACCATTTCGACACAAAAATTGAAAAACTCGATTTCTATAAATTCGACACTGGATATAAAGTTAAATTTCAAGTTTCTTTTTAAGCATACTTACTTTTATCAATCCTCACAAAGGTAGACAAAAAGAATCTTGGAAATTTCGTTTCATTATGGGCACCAGATCGAAAATGCATTTACTTGGATTCTAAACATAGAACGTACCACTTTGTCATTTTAAAACGGATTACTATAAAGTACTCCTAATTATTTAGGTATACAAAACTAGTTAATTTGAAATGTACCTATTTTGCTAATTATAAAACTTATATGGAGTACTCAAAGCGCTTATTAAAATTAATTTTAACATGTGAAAACAAACAATTGACTGAATTAGTTGTTGAAATACCATGTATAGACAGTGTTGATGACGCATTCGTTTGGTTTTTGACGTCATGAAAATAAAGAAAGATATTCACTTTTAAATAGCCACAGATACATTACTGCTATTCCCATTTTAATACTTAGTCTTAAATTTTCATCTTATTTGCACCATCCCAGGTAAACAGTGATGTTTACAAGAAAATGTTTCAAACAAAATTGCTTTATTTTTTCATAAGGAACATTTTTTACGTTTAAATTTTTGTTCTATCTCTAATGGTTTACACCCAATTGACCCATGTTGCTCATTTACGAACTCGACCACTGTCTACGTCATCAGCACGCTATAAAAATTTCAGCTTGATATCTTTTTACGTTTATGAGTTATTGTGTTGGCAGACAGACGGACAGACAACCGGAAATGGACTAATTAGATGATTCCATGAACACCTATACCAAAATTATTTTCGTAGCATCAATATTTTTACAAACTTTCGACTAAACAAACTTGGGACTAAACTTACAAACAAGTCCCAAGTTACAAACTTGGGACTAAACTTAGTATACCATGCATATTGCATGGTATAATAAATCGCACTCATTTATATGTATCTTGTAAATCAACGTAAATGAAATTTATTTATACATCATGTGTTCTGACATACTATGTTGTTACCGAAGTATTCTTTTGAAGACAAACTCTTTACAACAAGGATAATCTTTATGCAGAATCTTCTTTCCAAAAACGAGTAATATTCGAGTAGTTTGGGGCAAGACGTTACTTGTATTTGATAGTTGTCTTAGAATAGCTGGAAATTTGCTAGTATACAAATGTTAAACCCCCTAAATTCACTTAATTCTTTATTATACAATGTATATGAAATATACATAGTATATTAAGTTTAGTCCCAAGTTTGTAACGCTTTCATATAGGTGTTCATAAAATCACCTAATTAGTCCATTTCCGGTTGTCCGTCTGTCGTCTGTCGTCTATCGTCTGTCTGTCCGTCTGTCATCACGATTACTCAAAAACGAAAATAGACATCAAGCTGAAATTTTTAAAGCGTGCTGAGGACGTAAAAAGTGCGGTCGAGTTCGTAAAAGAGCAACATAGGTCAATTGGGTCTTGGATCTGTAGCACCCATCTTGTAAACCGTTAGAGATACAACAAAAGTTTAAATATAAAAAATGTTCCTTATAAAAAAATAACCATTTTATTGAAACATTTTTTCGTAAACATCACTGTATACCCGTGGGAGCGCAAATTATGTATGTTATGGCTATATCAGTAGTATGTATGTGTGACATGTATGTATGTGTAATGTGACAGAGTAATGAAAACTGTCTATACATGGTATTTCAACAGTTAACTCAGTCAATTGTTTGTTTTTACTTGTTTATAATGATATTTCATTTATGGAATGTGGTTAAGGGGTTTAGTAACTGGCATATATTCGCATACAAAATTCATGAAATCTAATAGCCACTAAACAATTGATTTTAGTAAATAAGGTATTGCAACGAATTCTATGTCAATTAAATATATAAGATGAGCCATTAGTTTTTGAGTGTACAATTAAAGAAAAAATAATTATCTTATGAGAGAAAATTTAAAAATCTCCATTGAAAATTATTATTCTACCTTGCATATGAAATATAACAAGGAATTGTATATGAAATATACCAAAGTATACTTAGTTTAGTCCAAAGTTTGTAACGATTAAAAATATTGATATTATGAACAAAATTTTGGTATAGGTGTACATAAAATCACCTAATAAGCCCATTTCCGGTTGTCTGTCTGTCTGTCTGTCCGTCTCATCACGATTACTATAAAAGAGATATCAAGCTGAATAGAGCAACAAAGGTCAATTGGGTCATTTTGTATACCATTAGAGCTAGAACAAAAGTTTAAAATGTTCCTTATAAGAAAATAAACAACTTTTGTTTGAAACATTTTTTCGTAAATCGTAAAATAAATTTTTTCGTAAAAATCACTCTTTACCCGTGACAGAGAAAATTATGCGCGAATTGTATAGTATGTATTATATGGGAATATCAGTTATATATGTATGAAATATATGTATGTGTAATGTGACAGAGTAATCAACACTGTCTATACATGGTATTTCAACAATTAACTCAGTCAATTGTTTGTTTTTACTTGTTCAAACTAAAAAAGCAAAAAAAAAAAAATTGATTTCAAGTCTGTTTAAGAAGCCGGTTTGCTGCTGACAATTAACCGATTAGTTATTAGGTATAACCCTTTTCATTTCCAATAAATTTAAAAACTCAGTTTAGAAAAAGGCTTTTTAGTTTTAAACTCATAACATAATCTCGTTCTGAATAGTTCAGTATATTATTTCTGTATCATTCTGTATATATTTAACAAAATACCCGAACAATATACTTCACAGTTAGATTCTTTGAGAATATTGCATTAGCATATTATATGTCATATGTTTGTTTTGTTTGTGTAATAATTGATTTGTATACTTATTCTAAATTACAAAACTATGCGTGCAAGAATATCTAAGGGAAACACTGCCACAGACAAACAAGCAGAGGAATCGATAGCATAACTGTTCCATTTTTTGTTCTCTTCAGGATTTTGTTAAAAAATGTCCAAATGTTATTCGAAAATTTGGGGAAAGTGAAAAAATTCCATATTTAAAGCATTATGTGCAGCCTTGTAAATGACCATTTTTGAGTTTTCCAAAAAGAAATATATATTCGAAAACGATCAGCTTGTCTAAAAATTATCAAGGGATCGTTTTTGTGGAAAATTACCCAAAACCAATACCGAACATTTGTTTCAGGAGAATGCGAACTTATATGCTTTTTTATATTTTTTTGCTCTATTTTGTACGATCTTTACGTGTGTAATTTCTAAGCTAAAATTTTTCTTCTAACTAGAAAAAATATTTCCGTATTTAAAAAGTAAATTAAATAAGTTATTTTCTCTTTAATCAAACGTACATTCAAAACTTTCATCGCAAATATTCGATGTTGGTGTGCCTTAGCATGTTATTTTCCTGTACCCTTCCAATTTTAAATAAAATTTTAAGAAATATACTTACCCCATGGCAGAGCATTTTTATCTTTATTAAACTCGTAATTAAAAATTTACCACATACCTAGAAAAAATAAAAGAGAATATTATAGAAAAAGAAAATTTGATAGGAGTATATAGTCCGTAGGCCCACGCCTAAGAATATACCGATTACATCCCGTTGAGAGTTCATATATATATGTTCTTTATTCTCCTTGGGAAACTTTTACATAACAAAAATCTGAGTAGCAAAACGTTATCCTCCAAGGTAATCAGAAAAATTTTCTATTTAATCTTCTAATTTCTGTTAGGATAGCAAAAAAAACGGATATCCATTAATTTACAGCTTGAAATCGCAATTAAAAATTTTCAAAACCTCCCGAACAATGAAAAAAGTCGTCCAAGTCGAACATATATCTCAACGGTGAAGATATCAGTAATTTTTATAAATGTGCCTGCGAATTGATAGTAATTTCATCAAATATTTACGCAAACAGTATTTAAAAAATGCATTAAATGTGATGTTTACATTTTTACAGGGAGCTTTTAATTAATATTCCACATGATAGCCGGAAAAATGTTTAATGTAACAATTTACTGTTTAAATGTATCTAATCTTAGAGAAAAAAATTTTAGCCTCATGGGTATTTTTGAAAGTTTTTTATTCGTACTTCCAATCGTCTATTCGAAAATATTCGTTGCAGAAAACGTCTGTAGCAGACATGTACCAAGATAATTCGTTAGTGTTCTGATTTTACATTCGACATATTTAAAATTCTTGTGTGTAAACTGCTGTTGGTATAAAGAGATGCTAACGCCATCAAAAAGTTGATTCCAAGTCAACTGGATTTTGAAAATTAATTTTTTTTATTGAAATTGGGCACGGATGAAGTCCCCGTGGTACCTGGGAGCATCTGTGTTCACTTAAAATTTAAAAACTTTTTCAAATCATTAAAAAGCTGTAGCAGTCTAGTTGTTTTTATTATAAATTAGTTTTATAATTTATTTGTATATTATTTCTCAAGCCTAATTTATCTTTGAACTCGCGAGAACTTTCTCATATCTTTATCAAATTCCATAATTAACTTCTCATTTTAAAGCTTAACGCCGATTTAGTTATTAAGTTATAAATTTGTTCAGTATGTAATTTGTATATCAAATCTGTAATAAAATTGCCTACACAATAAAAAGAAATAAATTACTGTTGATATTTTGTCATGGGCCGACTAGACAAATGTTATTTCACCGCAATGCGAAATTCCACATGGAAATCGACTAATTATTATTATTTTAATATTAATTGCTTTACTATCGCACATCGTTATTTAACGCAGATGCTCTAAGATGCAAGACGTATTTCATACCTACTTAGTTTTAATATATTCGAAATTTATCCGACTTAAAGTTCTCTCTTACAAAGGTTCACAGCTCTATTATCATCAGATAGAAAATTCATTATTTCACTTCAATAGTTTAAAAATTTTATTAAATGATAATTAAAAATGTAAGATATATAAACTTTCCTGTTAATGTTATTCATTCAGGTTATGTAACCCAAAAGTCCCTCGGTTGTATGGGCACTGTATTTGAATCTTTAATGTTATATCCGATGTTACATATACTAATTGTAATAATAACTTTCCGTATGCAATTTTAACCAATTTACATTCTTGTAATGATAAGAGTACTACCATGAAAGTATGTAATATGTAGTAATATATAGTTCTTACACCCACATTTCAAGTATCATAAACACATATAGAAATAAAGAAAGTTACATCAATGTTCAAGGTAGAATTTTATAACTTCATTTTTCAAAAAAATTACAAATAACGACATAGTATCATTTTCATTTCGAGATTATTAAAAATTATTCCGCCCACAACGAATATAATTTTTTCTTTCAACTATACTTTTTTTAAATTTGCAGTGTGCTAATGTTCAAAATTGAGAATTTTGATAGTAAAAGCTGTACTAAAATAAAAATTATTGAAAAAAACAATTAATAATATTTTTAAATGAAAATTAACATCATTACTTAATATATGTTAGGAAATAGTATTAAATTTTTAATGTAAAACATATATACAATCACTATATTTATATGCCCATGTAAACAATCATATTTAATAAAGTAATGCGTCGTTCCCATGGTAACTGAACTTTGATTTAAAAAATTTCAATGTTTGCTATATTTTGAATGAAAAAATTGTATTGTTTTTTTCATTTACCTTAAAAAAAAATAAATAAAAAGTGACGTTTTAAACTGTCAATATTTCGAAAAAATTATTGCACATAAATTACAAAAGATATTTGTACAAAGAGAACTGTCATTTAAGTACAAAGAGAACTACCTTAAATCAAATGAGTTCGATAAAAATGATTTACTTGGGCAGACACACAAAATTTTGTAAATATACAGCTGTTTTAGTCACGATTACAGTTGATACTCGTGACATTATGTCGTTAAAATCTTAATTTAAAACGTAATAACAACTATTACAAGTGTAAACAAACAATTGACTGAGTTAATTGTTGAAAAACCATGTATAGACAGTGTTGATGACGCAATCGTTTGTTTTTTGACGTCACGCAAATAAAGAAAGATATCCACTCTTAAATAGCCACACACACATAACTGATATTCCCATATTAATACATACTATAAAATTTTCACCTAATTAGCGCCCTCGTGGGTAAACAGTGATGTTTACAAAAAAAATATTTCAAAAAAAGTTGTTTATTTTTTTATAAGGAACATTTTTTACATTTAAACATTTGTTCTATCTTTAACGGCTTACAAGATGGGTCCTACGAACCCAAGACCCAATTGACCTATGTTGCTCATTTACGAACTGGACCTGAGTTTTAACGTCCTAAGCACACTATAAAAATTTCAGCTTGAAATCTTTTTTCGTTTTTGATTAATCGTGATGACAGACGGACAGACGATAGACGACTGACGACAGACAGACAGGCAGACGGAAATGGACTAATTAGGTGATTCTATGAACACCTATACCAAATTTTTTTTCGTAGCATCAATAGTTTTAAGCGTTACAAAGTTGGGACTAAACTTAATATACTATGTATATTTCATATACATGGTATAAAAACTACCTAGGCTTTAGAAGAAACTCTTTGTAGATATAAGGATGTTATAGTAACACATACACATATATATGTATTTAATTATTAATTCGATGATGTTAGGGAATGCATATTGAATAAAATATATATATTATGTAGGTGAAATAAAAGGTAAGAAGGTGTAGTAGGTACATGGTACCAGTTGGTGGTGGTGTAGGTAACCAACCTTATACCGTTGAAAACTTTATTGTATAGGTTACGTACTTGTTGAAAGTGTAAAATAACTTCTCAAGTTACACACATTTACTATTCCTTCTATATTACTAGTTACTACTATATACGTAGAGTGACGACGCTTTTATTTTGTACTAGCCAATACCCGTGACTTCGTACGCAAATTCTGACAAATCAGGCAGTAAGTATTTTCCTCATACTCCTCGATTTGCTGCCGCCTGGTTCAGTTTCATGTAGTCTTCGATTGTCGTGTTTAATAAATATTTAAAGTTCAATTTAAAGTATTAATTTAAATAGTCAAATATTTGTTTGCTTGTTTAAAGAATTTAATATTATAGCTACTTTAACTCAATACTTTCTGAATTAATTGTAATATTAGTTTAAAAAATACATACTTCTGAATTAGTAGTCAACCCAATATGTGCTTACAATACCTTCATTTGGCTTGATCAAGATATTTATTATGACATAACATAAAATTTCCTTGTACTTACTTTAAATTATCTCCAATATGGAAACTTCTGATAAATCAAAACTCAATTTTTTTGAATGAAAAAACATAAACTTTGGACAAAAAATACAAATTGACAGATTGTAAAATATTTTTGCATATTCTCAAAATTCATGACAAGCTGAATCGATTAAAAAGGTTTAGTTTTCTAAGTAACCTACACTCACTGTCAGAAAAAGTGCCACAGTTAAAACATTCTAAGCGTACGCATCATATGTTATGTTATAATAGTAACACTTAGAATGTTTTAAAACGAGCATTTTTTGTGACATTGAGATACATGTCGGTTTTTGGGGTCGTTTTTATTTCTTCTACTTTGTTTGGTCCCAATCAGCAAACAAATTAGAACGTGCAATAAAAGGAACACAGTTCGAAAAACCATCTTGATACTCTGGTTGTTTACCAATGATGAGCGCACATAGGAAAACCATGTATAATTTTATAATAATGAAGATGGTGCCATATAGTCAAGTGTATGAGGGATGATTCCTTGCTAGTATGAATTGGAGTAGGGTGAGTAGTAGGGGGATCGTTGATGGTTAGTGATTGGTTGGTGATATATAGTCTTTTGTGCGTGTTACATTATTATAAATTGCGTGCATAATATGTTGATGGTTATATAGTTGGTAATTTTATTCGATATAAAAACACAATTACTACCTACTATAATATAGTGAAAGTTTACCTACCTACCATCAGCAATCAAATCATATAAAACAGATTATAATTGCGTAAAAAAATATATACATACAACTAGCCGTTATCCGTACACGTCGCTTATCAATTCTCTTAACACTTCTTAACCCCTGATTGATTCCTTTTATCCTTCTTTAAGCACCGTTAAGCTCTTCAAATGTCTTGCTTCCTCCCAAATAGCGATTTTTTTTATATATCGTGAGTATAAGAAATTTTTTATATACCCTGAATATATGAAATATATATCAAGGTATATTAAGTTTAGTTCCAAGTTTGTAACGCTTAGAAATATTGATGGTGCAGAGAAAATTTTGCTAGGTGTATTCATAAAATCACGTAATTCGTTCATTTTTGATTGTCCGTCTGTCCGTCTTTGATCACGATACCTCAAAAACGAAAAAATAAAAAGTTTATATATAAAAAATGTTTCCTATTAAACAGTAAACAACTATTGTTTGAAACATTTTTTCGTAACCATCACTGTTTACTCTTGAGGACACAAATAAGGACAAATCGTTGGTGTCCATTTTCTCCAAAAAGTATCTTCGTCTGATGGTCCTGTGAAACATTCTCGAAAAACTATGAAAATTCTGATAATACTTTCGAAAATTTTGTTTTCTAATTCGTAAAAAATAATGCAAGCATTGACATTAGACACTTTCTAAACAGGGAATTTCAACAATTAACTCAGTAAATTGTTTGTTTTCACTTGTTTGATTTAGAATTTTTGATATCTCAAAAACAATCAAGGCAATATGTTGTTCGCCATTTTGTAGTTTCTAGGACACTGTAAAACCTATATTATTCCCAAAGACAAATACGTCACATCATCAATCATAATCGGTTCACTATTTCCATATATCACCCTCGACATATAAACATAGCAACAAACTAACAACTTTTATCTCGTTATAAAATGAGTGTAGATGTAGAGATCATGAAAATGTATAATATTTAATTTATATACCTACTTGTCTATTTTAATTTAATTAAATCTTTTAACCATGAAACAATCAAGTAAAAAAATGTTTTTATTGCAAATATACGAACATCTGTTATTACTAAGAAAAACAAAACAGGGCATAATATTTCTAATTAGGAATTGTCGAACTATCGAAAATAATTGGTTAAAAGTTATTATATAAAAGAAGAAAAATTTGTGGTGTGACTATCAAAACATTTAAAATTCAAGTAATATGTAGCAGACATTCGACGCATGTTGGAATCAAATGATAAAAATTCTGTCGAATAATAAATATCGCATTAATGTCAAATATTTTCAAACCTTAACGCATATTCTGGAATTTCTTCCGAAGTAATTGACTGACATCTTTTGACAATGACCACGGAATTGCCGAATTCAAATATACAAAATAAAAAGTAAAATATACGATAGAAAAATTTACATAAACTAAACAATACGGTATGCCGGGGGTAGCGAGTTCGATTCCCGCCGTCACAACAAAACATTATTTCAATTAATTGTAATGGGCTGGTATATAATTTTAATTCGACGTTTGCTATACAATTTACATCTTTAACGCGAAAATTATCCACTGGCAGCGCTGGCGTCGATTTAATTGTCTCACTATTCTTGCAATTTTTCAGAACTATAAAATCTGTTAGATATATAAGACAATTATACAAATACTATTTAATTTAATCAATTTAATGACTCATACTGCTACTAAGGTACATCTAAGTATGGTATCGGAAGAGGACTTAAGAGAAAGTGGCTTCAGTGTTATCAGGAAGAGTTTACACATGAACTTATTGACTAATATAAAAACTTTTTATTAAAACTGTAATTTTAACTTCAATCTAGCATAAAATACTAATAAACATACTATGTTACATTGTACTTAACAATTTTCACAAGTAATTGACGATATTTCGTGACACAGCATTTAACAAGTTAATTTACAGTTGGAATTTAGATTAAAATACTGTGGATGGTTAATATTTCAATAAACACATAGTTAATGTACTAATAAACATCAATTTTTTTTAACCCTAATGTGATTGACGGGGTACTTCTGTATCCTTTTATCTAATTAAAATCTATAGTATAAAAACGAATCGCTGAATGTGTTGCTAAGCACAAATCTCGAGAGCAGCTGAACCGAATTCGCTAATTCTGTTTTTATAATATTCCTTGAAGTACGAGGATGGTTCTTACGGAGAGAAAAATTAAAAGAAATGCCTGAAAAAGTAAAAAAACAACACTTTTTTTTATTTCCATACAGAGGATTCGTAGTAATAATTAAAAGTCAATTTGAACTTTAATACCGTACCATAAAGTTAGAAGAGGGATTCCGGGAAGGCAAAACAATTGAGTGACGTTAGTATCGTATAATTAATGTCAATATTTATCAATATTAATACTATTGTAACATTACTCAAAAACAAATTGTCTATGGTAAAATGTAAATTGTTTGTGGTAAAATGTCAATTGAAATTTAAACGTCTCTTTGCTCTGCATCTATAATATTACTAAATCTAACAAATATCTATAAAATTAAAAAAGTGTTGTGTGTTTGTGACTTACTAAATTTGCCTCCTAAAAGGCGGCGGACAAAAGGCAAAAGAACGTGAAATAATTCAGATAAGACAGACCCATGAAGAGCGACATTCGACTAATAATGGTCAAATTGCTTTGGTGGCCCGAATAGCAGAATAAGTATTAAAAAAAAGAGTCGACTGTTAGGCGGTACGAAGTTTGCCGGGTCAGCTACTAAAAAGTATTATTTTTGCATTATAAATAAATGTGGTTTCCTAAAAGCTCTTAACTTATTGTAAACCAATTTTTTTGTAGTTGACACCGTCAACCCCTTCACAAAATGAAAGGAAAATGAAATTTGAAGAAGCTTAAACTTTTTAGATCCTCATAATAGAGTGCGGGGTACCTGAGTATCATTTGCATTTTCAATTAAAAGAAAAAGTACCTATATATTACGTATTGTAAATAGCTGTGGTTTCCTGCGAGCTCTTAACTTTGTGTAAACGATATTTTTTTTAGTTTGACCACGTCAATCTATTCCCAGTATTTGGAAAAAGCTTAAACTTTTTTTATCCTCATAATAGATTGGCAATGTATCCGGGTGCCTTCAATTCACTACTAAAATGAATTGTTTAGATAAAACTATATACGGGTACCCGGGTGCCTCGTTACTCTGATGAAGTTGTTTTTGTTGTTACTCACTTAAGGGTTAATAATGTTGTTTTTCAACAATACCTATCTATGCAATGAAGTATTGCGCAGTTTCACATAAATATCTTGCTACACTTGCTAAAAGTGCAGAAAATTACATCGACAATACATCAGATTGTAATCAATTTATATTGTTACAGGTTTGAAAGTCATTCAACATATATGAAGAGCATGTTGATATGTGTATTACATCTTCCACAGAACCTGCAGGAATGCGCATTACATTACTGTGAAAATGACATTGCATTGACAGTAATGTTATCATGGTAATTGCAATATTTTGACTTATTTCTACTGTATATACAAGATGTCTCGTAAACTTTTAGTTTAAGAAATTTCTTAAAAATAATAACATTTAAAAATGAATACGCCACACTATAGAAAGCGTATTCATTGTCCCATAAAAGTTGATAAACTTCAAAATAGCGATACTTGGTAGAAAGACCAAATCTATTTTTTTTTCTTTTCATTTCATATTAACAACCTTTCTCACTTTTCAGTATCGAGTGACATTCGTTACAATTTATAAAAGTGAAGAAGAGTCATTTTTAACATTATTTTATTAGCTTGGTATGTCTATTATATCTATGTCTCGGAATCTTTGAATGTGGTTTTTGGCTCACTTCAAGGCGTCGGATTGAATTAAAACTTCTAACATATATCAAGGACTGATGACAATACAATAATTTAATAAATTTATCCCTACGATTCCATCAGGATTAACGATTTATTAAAAAACATTTGATGGTGGAGGCGCAGATAATATTCTATAATGTTAATACCTAATACTTTAAAAAACTAAAAAACATGCTTTTGTACTAAGCTGAACCAAAAAATAAAAATTATCGTAAAAAAGCGTCTGGTGATAAAGTCATTATAAAATATTTTAAGAAGCTTTTGTTATGGTAAAATAATTTTTTTCTTAATCAATGTGTTTTCTGTTAACTTATAAAAAAATTGTATTCAGCGTGTTTTTTTTTTAACTAAAAAAATATAATAAAGGACACTCTTCTATTTTTCCAAAAAAACTTGGGATTCATGCTACAAGATTTGTGATAGATGATTCATTATGATCTTGTACCCTTAATCATATGTTAATCTACCTAGAATCACTTCCATAAACTATTACAGAAGGCCTTTTTCAAAATGTGATCTTAACAACTCATTCTAGACCTCAGCATCATAGCATGTTGTTGCAATAATAAAAATCTCATAATGTCACTTTCGCTAGCACGCACAATGTCTATTAGAGATTTCGTCCTTATCTTTGAGCATCCAGCAATGACTACAACTAGTATTTTTATTGACTCGAGGTGAAACATCTCATTTTACTCCACTTGTAGGTACTACGCTAGCCTGTACTTACTACTTAGTAATCTAAAACACATGAGAAATTAACTGTTGAAAATTTAGTTCGTACCTATTATCATGTATCATTGGTACAGAACGTAATCAAATTCAAGGTCAATTGCAGTGCCTCTTTACAAACTTTACCCCCTCAGCATGTTTAACATTGAATAACAACATAGCAAAAATCCATTCTAAAGCATTGAGTGGGCTTTAAAACACAAAACAGAATAGTTATCTTGTAAATGAATAGTAAAAGCAAGTGTTTTTCCCTTTTAAACAGAAAAAATGTTATTTCTATTGTACTTGAAAACATCATCATTCTTTCGGTTACCTTCTAGTAAGCCTCCTGTGTTGTTTTCTAGAAAGTAAACTTTGCTTTCTCGGCATATCGTTTTGTGCCCAGAAATTACAGAGCATTTCATGGTTTACTGTATAGGAGATACAACGCATTAACTTACGATTCATATTTTAAATGAAAAGTTTATTAAATTTTTTTGCTGTTTAAAAATAAAAAAATTAACTAAAATTTGTGATCATTAAAAAATATAATTTAAGTTTAGTATTGTACAATGTGTAAGCATATTCTGTTTCAAATCATAGCATACATATCCATGTTATCATGCAAAAGGTAGTCAGCAGTCAGTAGTGAGTATATGTCATGTGTGTATCCTCTTTGATATGATATCAGAGAGACATATATGTATATTATTACTATCGTCTATCTGTAATAGCTCACAAAAGGTATTCAGGTGTAAGAGATAATATGATTGTCGTCTACACAAATCAACGCACATGCTAGGGTTATTCTAATTATTATTTAATGGCTATAACATACAAGGTGCCCCAATTGAATTAAGACTGAACTGTAAAATAATACATTTTTAACCCCCGATCTAAAAATAGGGGTGTTATAAGTTTCACCGCTATGTTTATCTGTCTATCTATCTGCTTGTCTGTGACATTATAGCGATTAAACGGATGAACCGATTTTGATTTTTGTTTCGTTTAATATGTAATTTAATGGAGAGTGTTCTTTTCAAGTGCAAGTTTAGGGTTCCGTATCCGAAAAAACTAAAAAATTGGGGATGATCTTCAAAATCGGTTCAGTTTGGAAAAGACTTTAAGAGAAAAGGTAATTTACAGGAGAAATTTTTTAACTTTTGTAAATTTCACTTATTACAAAAAAAACGTTTTAAATATTAGAGCTCGAAAATTGTGAGGGCTAGTACGATGAGATTGACCAAGATACCTTTAAAACTTATATTTTGTACAATATTGATAAAAGAGGGAAAATAATTTTAACTTGAAAGTTGTTCTAACAAATAAAGCCAACCATTTAATTTTCGAACATGAGTTTTTCGAATAATGAATTCATTCAACAGAAACCAAATCAAAGTTAAACTTTTTTATGTTTAATTGATATCAAATATTGGAATACGTAACTACGTAAGAAAGTTTAAGTGTCACAAATGAACTTAAAAATCCCTATAAAGAAAAAAAAATAGAAGCTAGTACTATTTGGCTTCTTTACATTTTTGCATGAATACAATTTTTTTTTTTTAAACTTTTCAAAAATTATAGGCTTTATTATTAAAAACAACTGACCAATTTACAGTATGCGTTAGTAGCTTAACAGAAATGTGAAGTAGTTGAATTTCAAGCCCCCCGATTCAGGTATACAATTTATGCTAAGAACTACCATGTTCCAGCTACTACCATGAGCCAGTAACTGGAACACCTTGTATAAACGAACATCAATATTTTATTCATGATTTAGTTAAAATTGTATTTTGAAATACCTAGCAATCCAATATTGAGGCTTGCTTATTAATTGAGTTTCTAAACTTCATTTAACAATGATTAAATTACGTTTCATTGAGATTCATATGAGTTAATATTTAACGTTGTTCATGAGTTTTATCTTTTAAAATGAAGTTTTAGAACGAGAGCGCAATCAGAAAAAAAAGCAAGATTATTAACATATACGCTAATTTCGTAGATGAAAAATCCAATACAATAATCGTATAGAATTGGCAGTTAATCCCGAAAATCTTTTAAACGGAATTTAGAAGTTAAACGTTCGTAAATTAGCTCCATTATTGAATTATTCCACTAGATAAATGATTATTTCATTCAATTGATTTAAATTTTACCAATATATCTGATAAGCTAATAATACAGGTTATATAGAAGCTAGTTACTCCTTTCCATAATGGACTAAATTACAGGAGGAATGTAAATTCACAAAATCCTTACAAAAATAGGCGGAAGATGTGCCTCCATTTTAAGGATAACCGTTTTAGGCTATATCTCCATAATAACTCAAAATGGAAATGATAATAACTCAACTTTTAAATCTACAAATTCCCTAAATCTTTAACTTTAAACTTTTTATTAATATTTAAGAAGTAATAACACGTTTAATGTTGCATCCACCGGGTATAAAATAAAAAAAAAAATAAAAAAATGCCTAAAAATGGAGGTCATCTCCCCCGACTATTTTTGTAAGAAATGTGTGAATTTACATTCAGTAAAAAAATAACTCCTGTAATTTGATGCAGAAAAAAATTCTTTGTAGTCTGAAGTATCATCATTAATATTTTAAGATAATTTCCTTTTGTAGCAAAAACAACACTTTAAATAGGTGTAAATTGATTTTTATTATCTCTGTATAAGAAATAAAATAATTAATTATCGAAAAAACAAAATGAACAAACAAATAAAAATATAAATGGTGTTCGTATGGCACTAGGGTACGACCGTTACAGAGAAAGTATGATTTATATTTTACCAAATAATCTAACAAATGTTAGAATACCTACGATAAATTATGTGGTAACTAAGTGTAGCCAGCTGTCAGACACTTGATACATCGATATACAACATTGGTTTTACAACGTCAGTTCGATAATTAATTTTTTTCGATATATTTTTCGACACTCAAGTGTATTTACTACTGTTGTGAGTATAAAAATATTTATTATCATTTTGCTTCTTTATTTAGTTTAAAAATACTGTAAATTATACTATATTATATACTATATTATGTATTGTTTTCTAGCTTTTACTCGTGGCTTCGTTTTCCCTAATATCACCTTTATTTCTCTTTAGTTTTTTAACAAAATAAAGGTACAATCTTTTATACGTACAAGAAATAAGTTTTTTCAAAAGGCCAATGTCTTCGAAATTCATAGATTAAAGAAATATATGATACAATCTTATAAAAGAATTGGTAACCTTAAAATATCCAAACTTCTTGAACTCCATATTACCTAATCAAGCTAAAATAATATTAGAAATCAATTGCAGAATATAACGCTACAAAATTGCTAAGTAAAAGAGGATTAAGAGATTACACATATAAAAACAAATGCGATGCTATCCGAACTATCCGAAGGGGAATAAAAAACTGAAACTGTAAAATATTGAAAAAATTTGGATTTTGAAGACGCCATAAAGTTAAAAAAAAATTTTATTCAAAATACACCCAAATTTTATCCAATCTGAATGAAACTTTTGTTGTCGGTACCCGGATTTTACTTTCTTCAAAACTTTTAGAGATATGTTAAATTTGATCACAAATTTGAAAAGTATGCCCTAAAATAAGTACAAATCCATACTTAGTATATTCAAATTGAATATAATTTGAATGTAATATGCCAAAATTAAATTTTTTGGATTTTGATGACGTCATAGAGTTCAAAAAATAAAGTTTTTTTCATAATACACCCAAATTTTATCTAATCTGAATGAAATTTTTTTTGAAACCCACTAAATTTGGATCAAACTATTGATTTTTATGTTGTTATTTAGCTTATAATCACCTTTGTGCGAAATATCGACACCAGCCCCTTTCTATCTTCACATCTCTTAAAGGCAGGTTAAATTTGATCACAAATTTAAAAATTGTGACCCAAAATTTGTACAAATCCATATTTAATTTATTAAAATTGGATATAATTTTGATATGATAGACGAAAATTCAATTTTTTTTATTTTGATGACGTCACAGAGTTCAAAAAATCAATTTTTTACGTAATACACCAAAATTTTATCCCATCTGAATGAAATTTTTTTGAAACTGAATAATTTTCGGTCAAATTTTTCATTTTTGATGTTTTAATTTATCTTACAATCACCTTTGTGAGAAATATCGGCCCCGACCTCTTTCTAATATCAAAACTTTTAAAGGTAGGTTAAATTTGATAAGAGACGTAATTTTATAAACACAGCGATATATTTTTCAGTCCAAAAATTTTATTCTCTGATTTGATTAAAAAAGTCTATTTTTTTATTATAATATAATTATGACTAGAAATACTTTCGATGTTATGTCTATCATACTTAAATTAATTGTTAAAGACAAGAATACTATACGAATCGGGGAATCTGTGACTAACTTCCATCGGATGCAAAATCTGACTCGAAACTACATTTGTTTATAATTTCGATTAAATAGAAGTATGTAACAGGTACTTTTCATTAAAATTGTATTCTTGAATGAGTAAATGGATAAAACACCCGTAAACTGTTTAGGGCATCCAGAAAACGCCATCTCTATAAAAAATAAACTACATGTCAGTTCAGTTAAACAATTAATTCAACAATATAATTAAAATGATTGTATTTCAATAGTTAGTTCAAAATAATTTGATTTTAATTAAAGTAGACGAATAAATTAATTGTATACAACAAATTATATTGAAATACAATATCATTTTAGTTTAATTGTAATTAATTTGTTAAAACTACAATCATGTCATTTGTCTTTAGTAAGATATTGCTGCGAATATGACTGAAAAAGCATTTATCTGGAAATGACGTTCCAATAAGTTATTTAATTGTAACAAATATGTATTTTAAAAGATATATAAATTCACTTTTTTACGTAAGTCCTAGGATCAATAATCGGTCCTTATTGAAAAATAAAAGAAGTATTTCTTTAAGGATGTACGAGTGCTAGGGCCATTTTGGATAAAAGGGTTGATTTTTTTTTATATGGATTAAGTATAAATCAAGTCTTTAAATTTTAAGGGGGGGGGGAGAAGTTCCCCGATTGTTGAAATAAAAAATGACTTTAAAGTAGGCATATTTAACATTGGTCTTATGAAAAACGGTAGATGATTGACATGTTTTCATAGATTTCTCCAAAACTAGTTGGTGCATATTAAAAAAAAACTATTTAAATTAAAGTTACAACCTTAAATATTGAAAACAAAATAATAACACTATACTGAGAGTGAACCAACCTCTAAAGGATCGAAGATATCTTTAGTGTACAAGGTTTAGTTTGGCAAATTAGTTCACCCTTTTTTCACCCATTTACAATATAATTAAAATTCATTTCTGTATTTGAATTCTATTTAAAAAAATGTTAAAAACAAGTGAAAAACAATTGATTGAGTTATTTGTTGAAATACCCTGTATAGAAAGTGTTGAATATCAGTTTGCATTGGTTTTTTTTTTTTTCTATTTTTTTTTTTAATTAGACGATACAAACACAAATTTCGAACATTTTCGAAAGTATTTCATACAATTTTTTGTTTAGCGAGAAATGTTTCACAAGACCATTAGTTCAAGCTTCCTGCAAATTTTCAACTCTCTATCTTTTATAGTTTTGGAGAAAATGTACACCAAAGTTTTTTGTACATTGGCGCTCTCACGGATAAACAGTGACATTTACGAAAAAATGTTTCAAAGTTGTTTGAAACTTTTGTTGTCAAACAAAAGTTGTTTATTTTTTTATAACATTTTTTATTCAACTTTTGTATTATCTCTAACGGTTTACAAGATGTGTACTGTAGACACAAGACCTGATTGATCTATTTTGCTCATTTACGATCTCAAGTTCACTTTTTACGTTCTGAGCACGCTGTAAACATTTCAGCTTGATTTTTCGTTTTTGAGTTATCGTGTCTACAGCAGAACAGACGGGCGGACAACAAGAAATGGATTAACTAGATCACTTTATGAACACCTATACCAAAATTTTGTTGGTAGCATCCTTTTTTAGGCGTTACAAATTTGGGACTAAACTTAATATTCCTTTATATATATTACATATATATAGGGTATAATAACGTGTGTAGCCTATATATATATTGTAGGCCGATATGTTTGCAAACGAAGAATAGCTACTACTTTGATATCTTCGGATTATAAATATGCGCAGATAAAAAATCCACATAGGTCACTTTTCTTCAGTCCTTAAAATGTCTGATATGACAAATGGTTCATCATTTAAACTGTAGCATTATCAATATGCTAATAAATTGTATGAATTTTTATTTATTTTTATGAATATCTACAATTTTCATCGTAGCTCTTGGAATAAGAAAATATTTATTTATTATATATTTTTATAGTATAAAATATCTCTCTTCTACGAGAAACATTATCGATACAGACAAGAATGTTTTCTTTATAAAAAAAAGTACAAGTAAAAAGAAAATAACAAGTTACCTTGCCAAGCATTGTACTTAAACAAAATACAGCGTGTCCTACTTTCACTTGTGAAATCTTTTCGAAAATAGCCTTATAGGAAAAATGGCTCAAGGGCGCGAAGTGCACGCATTGAAATGTTCTGTCACATAGACTATGAACGAATTATTCTATAGAATTTTACCGAGATGACATAAAAGAAATAACATCGTATTATATATCGTTGAGTAGCTCTTTTAAATTGAATACATGTGAATATTAAACGATATGTAGCTCCCAAAATATTATAGTAATTGTTAGCCCGGCTTCGCTCCTAATTAAAAGATTCTAATTATAAATAATTTAATAAATAATTAAAATTTTTCCTCTATATTAGCCATTCTCAGAATTTGAATGTAAAAACAGATTTACATTTACATATTTGGCTTTCGAATAAATGTTTTCTGAGTATTTTTCTTGATCCATGATTCCGATTGATTGTTTTTCATCTATAAACTATTGGATTTAAAAAAGGCTTGTAAGACTAAGTCGAAATAATTGACGAATGGGTATTTCGACTACATTGCAGTCATCATCAGTATCAGCATCAGCAATAGTTAATCGTTATTAGTCTTCGGAGAGATATTACCAGTCCCTAATTTGATGACTATTTCAGGATTAGCTTGTTCATACTGGTGATGATTACATTCTAGTCAAAATGCGTATGTATGGTACTTAGGAATTGGGGCGAATTTCGATTGCTTTTTTTTCTTAACAAGTCGAAGAATCTGATATATTTGACTTATATTTTTAGTTTAGAGTGAGGCACACTGTCTATGGTAGACATTGTCCAACTAAAAAAATAGACATTTGACTAGATGTTAGAGTTCATTTAAATAGTATAGACATTTTAATTTGATAGAATTTTCTAAGAAATAAAAATGAAAGTAATGGTAAATTTAAATTAGTAACCAAAGCGGACGTAAATGTCATAAGCATTAGATAAGACTGGCTATAAAAAATTATCGTCAATTAAAACTTTAATATACAAATTATATAATTAAGATAATTATTTTAACATACATGACGTAAAAAAAAAAACAAACGATTGCGTAATCAACACTGTCTATACATGTTATTTCAACATTTAACTCAGTCAATTGTTTGTTTTCACTGGTTACTTTTGCTATTTGTGTTGTTGTTCTTCTAAGCTTTTTCAGAGGCGCCCTATAAGCTCAGTTGGTTAAGGCGTAACCAATTCCGTCCGCGCTATGCTAAGGGGAGCGTATTCGATTCCCGCTAGTTGTGATGGGCTGCTGTAGTGCATGGTATATGCATGCAGGAGGTGAACTCAACTTCTGAAATTGAGGAGCTGATAAATGAAAATTCAGCAGAAATCTGGTAAAACACATATATGGTATCACAATGGGCTCCAAAGCGTAAGTGAGTGCTTCGTGGACAGCCAATATATATATATATATATATATATATATATATATATATATGTATATATATATATATATATATATATATATATATACATAATTATATTTAGCGGTAAACTGCGCATTGTGATTGGTTAACGAGTCTGTGGCCTTTTATACGCCGTGTAATCTTGCCCTATCCTACTTTATACTCAAGGCTTCCACGATATTACATATTGTCAAGAATGCATTGTCTAGTCAAAAATGCTAACCTAGTCATAAAAATATTGTACTGAATTCGTTCATATCTACAATATATGTATATAAAAATCCGTGAATCGTAGTATGTATATATAGTGTGTCCCCGGATAGAGGCAACTATACTTGTAACTTGCATTTTAAGAAAAAAAGTCATTCTTTATAAGAAGTTTTGCTTATTCTGAAAAGTATGTAGGTATATTTAAAACTTCTTAATAATGTAGGGTAATACAGGGAAATTTGGAATCACTATTTTTATTTTTGGTAAACTACCCTTCTTTTTTATTAAGTTGGCAAAATGTTACTAAGAAAAGTTACTCGCAATTAACAATTATGACTCTATACAAAATATCAAGAAGATCCGTGTACTTTAATTAAAGCATCATTTTTTATTTGAACAAAAGCTCTTATTATAAAAAAACGGAAGAAAATAATAAAAAAATCAATTAACATGTACTATCCGAGAGTGTATTTTTTTGTGGACTAGTTTAGAAAATTAAAAAGAAAATTTATTTTCTCGGATAAACATTCACTAAGAATGGAATTGTCAAAGTTGGAAAGATCTTCTTGATATTTTGTATAGAGTCATAATTGTTAATTTCGAGTAACTTTTTTTAGTAACATTTTGTCAACTTTTAAAAACGAAGGGTAGTTTACCCAAAAAAAAAAAGTGATACCAAATTTTTGGCTACCCTATACATTATTTAGAAGTTTTAAATATTCCTACATACTTTTCATAATAAGCAAAACTTCTTATAAAGAATGACGTTTTTTCTAAAAATGTAAAATAAGAAAATTTACAAGTATAGTTACCTATACCCGGGTACACACTGTATGTAAGAGACGACACATAGTTGCAGGACATAACAAGAGATTGAAAAATACATTTCACAAAAATGTTAAAGAATTTAACTGACAATGGCATTAATGAATTATACATCTTTTCTACTGGTTCCTTGAAGCTTGGATAATTTATTTTAAACGAATAAGAATAAAGACTGTAGTAATCACTACTCAAATAAAAGAAAAACATTAAAATTGTACACGTCTTTGACGACAAAAAAAAAAAAAGATAACAAAAACATGTGAAAAGACGATTATTACTACTAGTATACAATCTACCTATCACTCTAGTTTAGTCTGGGAACAATTAGTGGAGAAGCTAATACCTTTGATCTTCCACTTTGGTATAAAGACCTTCAGATCTCATAGTCAATTTTAGTAGGAGGCATCCACCGATCATAGGATTGGAGACGTCGGTTTTTATACCATGCATATATGTAATGTGAAAGGTATATTAAGTTTAGTCCCAAGTTTGTAACGCTTAAAAATATTGATGCTAAGCAAAAAATTTTGGTATACGTGTTCATAAAATCAACTAATTAGTCCATTTCCGGTTTTCTGTCTGTCTGTCGTCTGCCGTCTGTCCTCTGTCCGTCTGTCATCACGATTACTCAAAAATGAAAAGAGATATCAAGCTGAAATTTTTATAGCGTACTAAAGACGTAAAAAGTGAGGTCAAGTTCGTAAATGAGCAACATAGGTCAATTGGGTCTTGGGTCCGTAGGACCCATCTTGTAAACCGTTAGAGATAGAACAAAAGTTTAAATGTTAAAAAATGTTCCTTATAAAAAAAAAAAACCACTATTGTTTGAAACACTTTTTCATAAACATCACTGTTTACCCGTGAGAGCGCAAATTGTATAGTATGTATTATATGGGTATATCAGTTATATGTGTGTGACATGACCGGTGGGCACCACGCTACACAATAAAGACTTTGGGCTTAATGAATATTTACGAAAAATTCTATCGCATAATACTTATCATGGTAAATGTTTCCTATCATCTAGACTAAATAGGTAAAAACATTTTTATGTGAAATGAGACACAATGTTTTATGTTATTTTTACCTTTTAATTTCGTTATGTGTAAAAGAAATTGTTGTAGGTAATCACAATAAAAATCTAAAATGAAAATCTTTATCAAATTAAATTTGGTATAATATAAAATTGAAAATGAACCGGATCTTAATAACCTGTGATAACTGAATGCATTTATAGCGAAGTCCGAGCTGGATTTCAAGATTCAAACTATATTAAATTTGCTTGTATCATCTCCAGCTAGTATATATCATAAAGTTAATTTACAATTATTAAAATTTCATCATTAATCCTTCGGACAATTGGCTGGTAATTTCGTGATCTCGTACTTAAAATCCAGTCAGTGCATTCATCTTACAAAAATATTATTACAAAATATAAGAAAACATAAAAAATGAGTGACAGGTAAAAATGAGGTCGAATCAGTTATATCAGGGATTGGTATAAACCAAGACAAAAAATTATCCTAATTAATTAAATAATTTTTTAGGTTGGATAAACAAATTTGAACAGTTTTTCTGAGTACTGTTTGAGGTAGAAAGTGATGACAAATTTTCGGCCGAATCGAAAAGAGACGAATTTAAAAGTGGTCGATTAATACTCTCCGATACCCATTAGCCTAAGGGCTCCTGGGGATCCCGCCACAATAAATAACGGTAATGCATCCCAATACACAGTACCTCATGGGTGATGTGGAAATCCGTGTATTCACTGACTGGCACTACATTTTCATATTTAAAATTTGAAAAATTTACAATAAATATCAAATCGAAATTAAACATTTCGTTAATAAAAGAAGTATAGATTCACATCCAAAATAGTTAGTGTGACCAGCGAAGCGGGCGGGAATCAGCTAGTCTATGTATATAAGAGTCTTGTTTAGATCGTTGAATCAATTGTCATAATAAATTTGGTTGTCAAAGGTAATGTTTGTAATTAATAAATTTTAATTGATAATTTGATAATATTATCCTCTATAACTGATGTATTATTTGGTATAATAATATTTTAACTAATTGTAATTATATATAATTATAATTGTTTGCCATTCATTCACATTATCAATGTATTATAAATAATAGATATCTCTACCTGTGCACAATATGTTTGTAATCAGTCATAGATTAAATTAAAATAACCGAGGACAATAGATTTTTATCTCAATAATTAAACGTTAATGTCCTTATTAATAACTACAAAAATTGTTTAACTTAAAAGTTATTTACGTTGTTTGCTTCGATCTCTCTTTATTTGAATAGGAGATTCTTAAAATCCTACAATAACTTCCGAATGCAGATGTGAAATTTAAGCTCTCCTGTGAAAACGAGAGGTGTCGTGGGACACGCGGTAGGAACTTTGTTTCTATCTTCGTATATTATAAATGTAGCGCTTACTTTTTTATTCAGATTTGCGTTGATTTTTTTTGCTGATTTGAATGATTGATGATTCACATTTTTAATTTGTAATATCATTTTGTGCTTTTTACCTCTATATTTTCTTAAATATTCAGTGCGACTTTTACAACCCAAAATTTTTTTTTCATATTTGTGCATTGATAATTCTGAAAATTTTAAGTATTAATGTAAGAAGCCAAATACTTGTAATATTATTTAAAGATTTTTGTGTTTTAGCTACTTTAAATCTATACTATGAATTAATTATAATATTAGCTTAAAAAAGGCATACTTCTGATTTAGTAGTTAACCAAATATGTGCGTGCAACTCATTTTTTTGAATGAAAAAACATCGATTTCGGACCAAAAATACAAATTGATTAGGTAACCTACATGTCAGATCTTGAGTTGTTTTTATTTGTTGCACTTTTTTGGGTTTTAGTTTCTAACGAGCAAATAAGAACGTGCGATAAGGCACATAGTTCCAAAAATGTTACAAAATATTCCAAAAATGTTTGTTCATTCAAATTAAGAATATTTTTAAAATTTTTATGTATAAATATTCGCTTCCAAGTTTCAAAAATAACTTTCCCAAAAGCATTTTTTACAGTTTCATGCTTTCTTTTTAAGTTTTAGAAGAATAGTTGTTAGTTTTGAAAAGTACTTCGATTGATACCGAAAAGATACTATGGATGGTACCAGGAATAAAGAATCTTCCCCTAAGAAAATCAATGATTATCTTTTCATAGGAAGGAAATGATTCCCTTGGGAAGAAATATTTTACATGAATTTCCAGTCCTCAAGTCCAGGCAGAAATATATCGATTTATTATGCAATGTTGCTTTATTTTTCATTTAGGTGATATTCCCGGTATAAATAACGGGAGAAAATGAGATGGAATATATTGTCTTTTTTGCCATATGGATTAATTCCACTGGTTTACTATCTCAAACGTAAGAAAACATCCTGAAAGAATGTCTCAAAGTAAATAGGGTATTTTGTCATAGCTCGATCCGTGGCTTACATTTTGATGTGAAAGAAGAACAACATAAAGAAAGAAACAATAATATTATGGCAGATTACAGTATCAGTTTTATGGTTCGTATAAACGAAGTTGCGGACACAGCTGACTAGATGATAAATTTATTAAATTTTCAGCTTCCGCGTACATATACAACACAAGTTACAAAATACATTTTAATAACGAATAATACACTATAATATTAAACCAAAAAAAACTTGAGAGTAGCAGATCGCCATCCCTTATATCATGTTTTCCCCCAATTGAATGATTCTCATTATTAGATGCTTTTTCTTGTAATGGTTTTTTTGTCTTTTCATGTTTTTTAGACATGAAATATTAAATAAAAGTTCTGAAAAGTCGACTCCTTCAAAAGGCACTTTATTAAGATTGGCTCAATCGTAGAAAAAATTTGCAAACTCTTTAATCAATTTGGTGGAGCAGTAGAAGTGCGCACAAGACCCAGGGAACAAACGATGTTTCGATATAAAAACGGGATGCTGGAAAGTTGACACCAACAACAATCGTCTTCTTGACACTAACTCGCATACAAATTTTCTAGCTCAGTTTTTCGAGACTGCAAAAGCGCATAAATCATTAAAATCGCTAAAATTCCAGATTGAATCCTCCCTTTTTCTTGTCGAGGAGCCGAGAAGGTGACATCCTCAGTGTTTTCGACACTTATTCAATATAATAATAATAATAATAATAAGCCTTGATCCCAGTAAATGGGCAACGGCCTCTCCTTTCACAAATGTGATTGCCATCACAATAAGGGCAGAATGTCTAATGCTTTTTTCCACGTTTGTCTGTCAGTAGCAATTCTCGGCCATGTATTTCCACCATAGTTTCTAAACTCATCCGACTATATATTACGTTGTCTCCCACAATTTCTACTATTCTTTCTTGGTGTTCAGAATATAATTCGATTTGCCTATCGGTCGGTTTTTGTTCGTAAAATGTGTCCTATCTAGGCCCACTTTAGCTTTTTAGCAATAAACTATGTTGAGCGAATTTGTGTTTTTGAACGTCGATCACCTTATTTCTAATTTTATCTCTCCGGGTAATATTCAATATATACATATACAATACAGACTTTATCTAACTCAATTTGTAGAAGCAGCACATCTGCTCAAAGCCTTAAATTCATTGAAAAACTGTCCCCTTGATTCCTATCCCCAAGTGCTGTAATTAATCATTGCTTGCTTTTAAATGATCCTGTGTATCGAATATCAACTTATTTAAACTAAAAGAAGCCGCTGTAGGTCTATATTTTCAGGAGAAATCTGATTAAAAATCGTGCAAAAAAAAATCATTGTTTTCTATTGTTGTTATATATAGCACAACAATATTTATTTTTAATAAATAAATAACCAATAGGCTTCAAATATAAAAGCTACAAGTGTTTAATATTACATATATATTTTTGTTGTAACATATGTTTACATCAAATTTTAATAAAGCTTGAACAATAAATAAAACTATATAATATATACGTTGAATAAACAAATTTTGTATAAATATATATAAATATTTTCTTCCAAATTATGGGCTTATTTTCGTAGTTTTTATATTATGTTTTTTATTTATGGAAAAATGTGTGTATAAAATTCAAGAAACTTTTTTGTATGGTAAATACAATAAGACTAAACTTTTATTGTTTACAGGCTTTTATTTAACTTGCAAACTTCATAAGTAGGTTTGTATGTCTTTGAATTGAAATTTGGAATACTTGAAAATTAATAATATATAACAATAATTTGAAAATTTCATATTATACATATGTTTGTAAGTTTTAGGTGACGATACATTATTAGGGAAAGCTTCCGTCAATTTGTTAATTAGATACTAGTGCCTCTGGTGGCGAAAATTAAAATATTTTATGTGAGTCATTGGGAGTCATAATAATACTAGTCATTGTTTGTTGGAATATATCGAAAAATGTATTTATTTCAAAATTATGTGTGAAAATATCGCAATTGCTATCATCTTTTATACATATTCTTGAAAAATACCAACTTTTGTAAAGGCTAGGTTAGGTTATATTGGCTGTTCACGAAGGACACACTTAGGCTATAGAGCCCATTGTGATACCACATATGTGTTTTACCACCTTTCCGCTGATAATTTCATTTATCAGCTCCTCAATTTCAGAGGCTGAGTGTACCTCCTTCATGCATATACCATGCACTACACCAGCCCATCACAACTATAAAATTAAATTAATTTTGCTGCGACGGCGAGAATCGAACCCGCTTCCCTAAGCATACCACGGACAGAATTGGTTACGCCTTAACCCAACTGAGCTAATAATGCGACATGTTTTGTAAAAATAGAAAGTAAATACTGGCTATAAAATATAATAAATCTATTAAAATCAAAGTACTTCACCTATAAGTTCACAGTCTATTTGTAAATCATTTCTAATAAGCTGAGATCTGATAACGGCTGTTTATTTTTTTGAATACATGAAATAGTTACAAAAAAAGGAGGGGGTCACCATTCGAATTTCTTAGCTTCAAAATCGCATTGTTCAAATTTTGTGGACATAAATTTTATCTCGCGAAATATGTTAATAAAATCAACGTATTAATACTTAACGAATAGGTATTAATTTTAGTTTTGATAATACAAAAACGTAACCTGTATTAAAGATATGATTTCTTTATTTATATATCGCATTTACTAAACCAATGAAGGCGCATCACTTGTTAGCGTTTCTTTTCCCGATCTGGGCACATTATAAGAGTAGTGTTGGTTCAAACAATTTGCATACACATCACAAAGCGCCAACAATAAATATTTTAGTTTCCTATACTTTCCCCTATTCTATCTTTTTTTTTTTAATTTTATGATTGTTTTGGGATATGAAAGCAAAAGGACAGTGCAGAACAAATAAATTTGCAAGAAGTATTTATGTTTTGTATCTAATCTTGAGGGAATACACTGGTTTTTATGTTCTTTAATTTTTTATTGTACTGGTTAATCTGCAATTTAAATAATTTTGTGTTCAGAAAATTAAATATGTACAATTATTTGTGCATAATTTAATTTACTGATGTTGAAATTCCTTTTTTAACGCGAGTAACATATTTTACGATTACATATACATTACTTACATTTGAGCGATTGTACAAATACTTATAATGAGTTAATTGAAACTACTTGGACAAAAAGAAGATAAAATAGTGTTTATCTCTTTCTTCTTTTATACACAGAATGGCGAAATTTTTCAAACCATAAGATTTGTTTGTTAAAATTGTACGCTTGGTCGGCTGTTATCTATTTGTCAACATTAAAGTAGAGCCCAAGCAAAGTTGAGACGCTACTGATGTCGTAACGTGAGGTCACGTGGTTTTTTTTGTAAAAGGAGGTCGGTGGTTTCTGCAGTGATCAGATTAAATCAACTACTTTTATTTTCTACTATATACTTATAGTTTCCTTTCATTAGATAATTTTTCTTGATATTTTTGACGTTTCATGACACTTCCTTAATTTTAACTCAATTCTTTCTATACCTTTCCCTTTACTGACACTTTGATAGGATTCTTAGAGGTACATAAATTCTTAAAAACATGGAATTTTGACATTAAAAGGGGATAGATATGCTGGAAAGTTAGAAGCCCTAAAAGGCTTCCATATGCTGGTATCATAAACTTGATACTAACTCAACTAACATACGGATTTTCAACAATATAGTTCCTCTTGAAATTCAGTACGTGGGGTGGTTTACTAAACAAATCGATTATTTAAGCGGAATTCCTACAATTGCCACCCCAGAATTTAGTTTCTTGATACGAGCTCAACCCATGTTCCGACTTTCAACCTTCAAGATAAATTGGTAGAGCTGTTAAGGTTAGTAAAACTTTTAAAGTTCAAAAATTGGCCCTTCCAAATTGCTGAAATCGCCCCTTTAATGATCAATCTACTAAGGTCTACTACGGAATTTATTGTCCTTAATACTATATACTGAATTTATATTTCTCGCTACAATTACTCAGCTACCGACTCAGTACTTATCCTACCCTCCTTGTAAATTGTTCACTTATAGGTAAACTTGTAGACCATGGCGGTGAAATTAATTCTTGTTAGTTCATTCAGTTAGTTTATTTGTCGCCCGAGGCATATTGTAGTTGCACTTTTGTTTATATTATAACTACTTAGAAGTGATGAAAAATTAAATAAAATATATTCTCTATAATATTCATTTCATAATAAAAGTTGTAATATAATAATTTTAAAAAGTAATAAATTTATTTTAGTATTATTATTATAGTTACACTACAATTCTATTAACAAACATAATTATGTACATAATACAAATAATAATCATTGAACCCGAAGCTAAGCGTACAGTTTGTTTAAATGAAAAGAAGAAGTTATTACTGGTAGTAACTATTACTAACATTGTATCAATAGACACATAATAACACAACATCAGTCAGCAGCAATGCTTTTCACTTTATGTAGCTTAGCAGTTAGCTGTGTGGTAGGATGAAGCAATTGCTGCTATAAGGATAAATCATGTGTAGTATAGTTTATACAAAGTGTACAACAAAAACTGTCAGCCAAGTTATGGCAAATGAAAATGGTTCCATTTTGTTTCAATGAGGATTTTTAGAACGACATAGCTTAAATGTTTATAATATCACTTCACAGTTAGACCTACCGTAAATTAAGGCGCAACTTGGTTAGGGGTTACTTTTCCAGCTAGGTAAAGTAAAGGGACGCAGTTTTATGTAGATAGAGGTAACGGGTAATGCAGGTTAATAAATGGTGAATTCTCGGTAATGTAGCAATCACGATGCACAGTGGAGTATTTATACCAAATTTCCGGACAAAAGTCAGAAAGCTCAACTATTTTCTTGTTGTTTTGCATTGAAAGTTGTCTTTTGGTGTAGTTAGATAATCACTCCATCACAAACAAGTCACTTGAGTTACCGCAAATTCGCCCCCGCCTGTTGTATTGTTGTCGCCCTTGATTTAGCGTGTCATTCCATTTACGTTTACTGTGTTTGTTAGTGCAATTAAGAAGGGATTTTTCTAAATTGAAGACAAAGATTTGTGCTTTATTTATTAATATTTAATGTTAATGTTTCTATTAATATAATTAAATATCTTCTTCTTTGTTTAATTAGAAATTTTAAACGTTCATATCTTGCATACTATAAGATTTTAAAAAAATCAACTTTGCTTTTCTGCCAGTGAGAATTCTTCACCTGATGTGATGAAAAAACTTAGTCCGATCCAGTATTTATATAAATTTTGTTTCAATATTAATCTTCTTTTCAGGAATATAAATAATTATTCTTTAATTCTTTTCAGCAATACAAAGCGAGTCAAGTTTCATTTCTGTCCTGGATCTCCCGATCCAATGCTTTTTTTTGTGTGTTTTGCTTAAGATTGGAAAAATATTTTTGAAGCGGTATTTTAAAAATCGTACACATCTCTGCCCCATCCAATATGACACTTATGTCACTAACCCTTAACATAAAGTACACCTTTTTTCGGACATCGTGTAAATGTATAAATGCATGACCAGGGATTATACAGTTTCCCTCTTGGCCATATATAGTTTTATGTTACCTTTATATACTAAAACTAGAGTATATCTCTGCTAACAAAAGCTATATGTGGTCAGGATATTTGTCTCCAGAATACAACGTAGAGAATGATGTTGTTCAGCATTGAATACATATTATACGTTAATAGAATATATTTGTTTTTCATAATGGTATTATTTTAAAATATTCTTATACTTCTACGTACTTCACATAAAAATGATGCCACAATTGGTAGCTTTTATCATGTATTTCCGATTGAATTTTAAAACGATTGAACCAATGGATTTTTTTTTCTTCGTGTTTGAAGTATTCTCTATCAGAGTTAAGAATGCGCCAATAAATATACAGAAGAGTGCATAAGAAAGAAAACAGTTATAAAAGATATTGGTTTCTCTGTTGTAATACACGTTGAGTCAATAATATTAAAAATTTCATATAGTTTCAGGCATAAATGTCGAATTTACGCCTGAAACTATACCTGAAAACAATGTCTGATCGATTCGTTTGTGCCACCATAGCTCCGAAGTGGATGAACCGATTTTCATTTTTTGTTTGTTCGAAAAGTAATTTGATCAAGTGTTTCGAGATATATTCAGTCGTTCAAAGATCATAGCCTAAGTTGTAGTTGTTATCGGGTACGGAACACTAAACTCGCACTGCAAACATAGCTAAGAGCACTCTCGATTAATTTGTTTATCTCATTTGTTTATCAGATGGGTGAAGTATGTAACGACATAACGATGTTTCCGTAAAATCAAGAAATTCGTCGGGAAAATATTTCGAGCAAATTTTTTCATTACTTTATAAAGAATGGGATGTACATTGTTCTTTATTTTGAATATTAAGAAAATCAGACAGAATTCAATTCATTTTTTGTTGTTGTTGAAATCGCCTGATCTATTAATTTTTAATTAAACTAATTGTTAGAAGACATAACAAAAATTAGCTATTCATAAAATTTAATTATTTTAGTGCGCAAAACAATTTTAATACACAAATATTATTTAACACACTGCGTTACAAAAGCTCTTACACGATCTTTAATGAAATGTATCTTTTATGGTGATAAGATACAGAAAAATGTCTCCAGCAAAAATGGTTTGTATCAAAGGAGATATCAAAGTCATCTTTTATCGTCCTTTAACCTTTTAGATCAGTTTAGAGTCTACTCGTTTTCCGAAAAAACAAGAGACAGAACGCCACTTCAAATTAGAAAACTGTTTCTGGAAAGATTTTTTCGAAATATAATAATAAAATAGATACAACAGAAATTGAATCTACTTAAATTATTAAATTTTACTCCTATTTGGGTTTTTTGATAACTTTAACAAAAAACCAAAGAATGACATTCACAAGAGCTCCCCAAAATCTGATGACCACACAGAGTTTCAAAATTCAACACTTTCTTCCAGGACTTTATATATTTCAAAGAAATACTTCAAAAAAAAGGAGTTTTTTAATAAATATAATTTTACTAATCAAAGTGAACTCTATCAGTTTCGAAGATGAAGTCATCTTAAGATGACTTTAAACGTCAAGGTGTCTAAACGATTCCTGCATTTATACGAATTTCTGGTTGAAATATTTATCTCTAACTTACTTACCCTAAAAGACAGATTTTGATAGACTTGGGTTTTTAAGACGAATATGACGATACGTTAACTGTCAAAATTCATTGGGCCGTTTGAAGGATACGAAGTAATAAAGAAATTTACAAACAAATGTACATAGATACATACATACATACTAACATGATACGCACGAAAAACATAGCCACTCCTTGACAGTCGAGTAAAAATAGTATAAAATACACAAAGCTTTTTCTATTTTATCAAACTGTACATTATTATAATATCAAAGTAGTAAGGCAGTACACCCTAGTAGGTATTGAAAATAAAATGAATGAAATAATCGTCAATCGATACATGCAAACAAAGTACATGAAGGACAACTAAACAAAACTAAAAATTTATGAAGAAAACGTGTTTTGGTTTTGTTTTTGATTAAAAATAAGATTAGCTTTTCCAACCTTCAGACATGAAACAACACACATGAACGGCACAGGAAAAGAACTGAGATATTTGCAATTAAAGGTTTTAAACCCTCTGAAAATGTACTTTTGATTATAAACCTAAAGTGAAATCCATTTATTTACTTTGAAGTATACTTGTTTACATTATAAATGCACAAAAAGAAAAAATTTTATCTATGAAAATAACAAAAATCGTACCTACGTCAGAAATTACGTGCAAAAAACATGCTATGTCCACAAAACAAATAAAAAATAAGAGAAAATAAGTTCGCATTCGCCCAGACCAATAGAAGTTTTAAAAAGAAGGCCTATTGATATTTTTCGTACATCTAGTCGTTTTAAAATTATATCGTCATTATGTTCTTAATTTTCAAATTATATCGTGTTTAATCGAATGAACCGATTTGGATTTTTTTGCTTCGTTTGAAAGGTAATTTAATGGGGAGTATTCTATAACCTATGTTTCAAGTGCGAGTTTAGGGTTCCGTACCCGAAAAATTTATCGGGGGTTTGTCAAATTTTGTAAATTTCACTTGTCAGTTATAAACACAAAAATGTGGCATAGTATGTTCTTTCCTTGTGCCCTTCACACTCGAATGTTCGTTAACTACCATTAGCGTAGAAATATTTATTGAATGATTAAAAATTTACAACTGAAAAATATAGCACAAAACGAATTTAATAACTAGAGGGCGGTAATACTTACGGTAGATTATTAAACGTAGATTGTCAATACGTTCACACATCATTGAACAATAATAAATTTTAATTACGATGAAAAAAAAATCAACAGACAGAACCTATGATTTACCTAAAGTCGATTCTAGTAACTATGATGATCAATCTTTTTTATTTTTTTCATAGTTCATAGAATATTATATAATTTTTTTTAGAATGTTTTCAGTGATCTCCAACCCCCTGGCCCTACACAACACTTGGATATTATTATTAAACTTATAGTGTAAATCTATCTATATATTGATGGGTAACTCCATCATTCATGCAAGACAAGCCACATTATATACGCGTCATGGATGTTAAATAGCTGCCAGAAATAAAATGAAATATACTCAGTGACAAAAATAAAATACTTTAAAAAAAATTATTTAATTAAAAATATAGTAAGTTAATTCGAATGTAAAATTGTTATTAGTTTTTTTTTTTTTTTTTAATTTTTAGTATAGACCAAAAGCCCATGCTTAAACTTTTTGGGTGAAATGACCCACCAGGAATCATGTAGAAAAAGATTCTCTTATATGTAAAAATAAGTTTAAGGACCATGTCGTCAATTTTGCGCGGTACAAGTGAGAATATGAATGCCACACCTCTTGCTGTCTCGCCCTTGCATCACCAAATGTGTACGGCGTTGCTGGATACTAACTCTACATTGGTATTTCTACGTATTTATTTCTGTACGACAGTCATGTAATTCGCTTCGAATACTTATGCAGAGTTAGTTTCCACCAACGCCGTACATATTTGGTGGTGCGGAGATGAGACACCAAAGAGTGTGACATTCATATTCTCACCTGTTCTCACCTGCCCCTTGCAAAACTGACGTCATAGTGCTTAAACTTACTTTTACAAATGGTAGCATCTTTTTCAACATGATTCCTTGACATGGGTCATTTAACCCGAAAAATTTAAGCATGGGCTTGTGGTCTAGTACACATTGTCTGTTTGAAATTCTAAAAGAAAATGATAGATTTGTCAGATTTTAATTATTAGCTACAGCAGCTGTATTCGCACACGCCTATCATAGATAACAATTACGATATCGTACGCCATATTATAAAACTAATTATGAAACTTCACTACAGTAGACAGTATTGGAAAATAGAAGAATTTTTTTTCATATTATGAATCTTCAATTTCCGATTACCATATACCGGCTGCTCGTTTTGCCTGGTAGTTTAATACTTCTTTGAAATTTGCATTATCTGAGAAATGCAAGAGTGCCCAATTTCATTGGCAGGCTATCATGTGAAAAAATACATTTACGTAATGCCAACTAAAATTTGTCGTCAATAAATTAATAAGTAGGCTTATACAGTAGAACATCGATAACTCGAACCTCGTTAAGTCGTTATCCTCAGTAAGTCGAAAAAAATGCCATTCCTTTCCGCTTAAGACACTGTTACTTGAACAAAATGTGATTTCCCCACGATGTATTGACACATATTCATGCTCTGTTACTCGAATTTCAAACAGCAAACACTGTAGGTTTAAGTTAGTAAAATAAAGTGACGTCTTACTTGAACAGTTACTTGTTCTACCCTCTTGTTTATGCCGTGTACACGTACAATGAATGAAAACATTCTTTGTACGTGTATCCCTTTTTTTAGTTCGGGGGTTAAAAAGCAAAACAGGCCACATTGAATCATTGATCATTTTAACAGGTTTCAGCTATAAAATAAGTGTTTTTAAATTTACAGAACTGATATCGTAATTTGACAATTTTCAAAGAAGGTAGAACAATAGAAACTTGATCTTAAAAAATGTATATACATAACCCGTGTGACATTTATTTATATCTTCATAAGACGTATAATTAAAAATTTACCACTCACCTAGAATAAAGAAAAAAAGAAAATTATTGCAGGAAGAAACATAGAATGAGTATTTTTATTAAACATTTATGTAAACTCTATATATTTCTTTAAAGACAATTCGTGGAAATTCGATTAAAACTTATTTCTCTTAAGCTCATATATTAGAAAACAGATAAATGAGTATCGATTTCTTTATGTAGCATCGTCATTAATATTTTTATTTAATTTAATACTAACAAACACTGTATACGGGGTGGACCGTTTTTGGTGGAAACGATAATAGGAAATATGTTAGGCTACCTAAAATAAAAGCGTACCAATAAGCAACGTACGGCTGAAAAAGAAACAGCTTCGTAATTAACACTTACCAGGAACTCAAAACATATAAAACAATGGAGGATATTTTAATTTAGTAAAAAAGGTATAATTTTTCAAAAGAAACATATTTTTGTAAACCGAATTGGTTTTGTTTCAATATCTAATAATAGAACGAGGTAGAGGAAAAATCTAACGGAAATTTAGTTTTGATAAAAAGCATGGTATACTTTGGAACAATCCGTAAAAGTATACTTCATTGCCACACTTTATCACGATAAGTAATATCCCTCCCCTTCTTATTAAGTTTCTGAGGAATCTATATGATTTTCGAAAAAATCTTTTTTACAAAAAATCTTATCTTTTTTATAAGAACAATGCCATTGTTTAAAGTGTTCTCTTTTATCAGTTACAGGTCGAGGAGGTTTTTATTAGAGGCTGGAGTTCAAAAGCTTAAAAAATGTGCCTGTTTTTGTTTGAAATTTTTTTTGATATTTAGTTACCATTTTCTTTTATCGATTAAAAGAATCTACCTTATTATAATACCTTCCGATTGATACAATTGTATTATTTTTGAACTAAAATTTTATAAAGCAGCAAATCTATTAAGCTCACGATACAAAAGTAAATAGTTAAGGATACAAAACTTTGACTATTTAAATTTTTTTTAATCATTTTTAACTATTTTTATATAGAATCTTATGTATTATTTCTTTAGCCTGTTTTTCTGTTAGTTCACGAGATCTTCCTTATACCTTGATGAAATTCTATGATTTACGCCTCATTTTAAAGCTTATCGTATTAACAACGGTTAATAACAAAAAATAGACCCACGGTCCAAAAATGTACTTTAAAAATTAATTATTTTAAATTGTATTTAAAAATTCGACAAAGACCTTCTCCAAAGCTTTCCATTTTATTATTATATGTCCTTTGCAGTGCGTATTCTTTCCATTCTGGATCATCTATCTTCCAAAGGTTTTTTTGTCTACTTTTGTTTCTATACTGTCACGCGGATATCGAGTTTGTACACGGTATGTATATTTTAAACTGAGTTTTGCTTTTTGTATTTTGTAATCTCACCTTGTCTCTTCTTTGAACAACATATTTTTAATTGTTGCCCAGTTAATGCCCATGTTTGACATCCATACGATAAACATGGAAGGATGCATATGTTATATACTTTTCAACTGTTTTCTATCCTTCTATCTATTTCCTTTTGCATTGTGTATTCTGTAGATATTATTTGACCTAAATATGTGTACTCGTTAAAATACTCTATTTTTATGTGTCCACCATTTATTTTAATGTCTTTTTTAGTTGAGTTTGTGATTACCTTCGTTTTCGATGCGTCTACCTTGGCACTTTCATGTGATAGTTGTTGTAGCATACCCTCCAAATTATCTGGGTTCTCAGAAAACAGAATAATTTTGTTTGCGAAACGTAGATTGTTAAGATTGTAACCGTAAATGTTGACTTCATTTCTTTCCCATTGTAGGTTTCAAAAAATCATTTCCATTTTTATACCATGTATATATGAAATATACATAGTATTATAAGTTTAGTCCCATTATATCATGTATATATGAAATATACATAGTATTATAAGTTTAGTCCCAAGTTTGTAACGCCTAAAAATATTGATGCTACGAAAAAAAAATTGGTATAGGTGTTCATAAAATCACCTAATTAAGCCATTTCCGGTTGTCCGTCCGTCCGGCCGTCCGGCCGTCCGTCCGTCTGTGGTCACGATTACTCAAAAACGAAAAGAGATATCAAGCTGAAATTTTTACAGCGTGCTTAGCACGTAAAAAGTGAGGTCAAGTTCGTAAATGAGCAACATGGGTCAATTGGGTCATGGGTCCGTAGTACCCATCTTGTAAACCGTTAGAGATAGAATAAAAGTTTAAATGTAAAAAATGTTCCTTACAAAAAAATAAACAACTTTTGTTTGAAACATTTTTTTGTAAACATTACTGTTTACCCACGAGGGCGTTAATTAGGTACAAATTTTATAGTATGTATTAATATAGGAATATCAAAGTGAATATCTTTTGTTATTTACATGACGTCAAAAAAAAACAAACGATTGCGCATCAACACTTGCGCATTATATGAGAATATCAGTTAAATATGTCAGATATGTATGTATGTGAAATGTGACAGAGTTATCAACACTGCCTATACATGGTATTTCAACAATTAACTCAGTCAATTGTTTGTTTTCACTTGTTTTAATATCATTTTTTCAAAATATAGAGAATCGTATTTTTACTGTTTAAAAGAACCTACGCTTTTTGATTTCGAGTAGTTTTGTCAGTGTAAAATCTATAGCCAAAAATTTAAGATCTCCACACATTTGTTTGTTACAATCATTACCCCCCGAACCAAAAATGGGGTGTTATAAGTTTGACCGCTATGTTTGTCTGAATGTGTGTGTTTCTGTTCGTGGCATCGGAGCGCCTAAACGACTGAACTAATATGGTTTTTTTATGTTTCGTTTAAAAGGTAATTTAATGGTAAGTGTTCTTAGCTATGCTTCCTAAGTGTCAATTTAGGATTCCGTACCCGAAACAACTAAAAAATAGGCAATGATCTTCAAAATCGGCTCAATTTGGAGATGGCTCTAAGAAAAAAGGTAATTTAATGGAGATTGTTCTTAGATACGTTTCAAGTGCGAGTTAAGGGCCCCGTACCCAAAACATTTATCGAGGGTTTTTTAAATTTGGTAATTTTCACTTGTTTTAAGAACTTTTTATATTTATATAGTTTCGAATCCTTTACTGTGTTTTTGATATAATTTTGATCAATAAAAATGACCATTTGAACATATATAGTTTAAAAATCTTTACAATTGTAGCGTAAAATTAGATAGAACATTATGCTATTTTTAAAATGAAAATAGAATGAGTTTCTATGTATGGTAGATGTGCATTTATTATATAATAATAACGTGACATGACCTATGTCACACATAAAACAATGCATATTATGTCAGTTTCAATCATAACATATAAGTGGTTTTTGTTACAAACAAACAAATGAACAAACTTTTCGATGATAATAGTTTTGTATATAGATGTCATTGAGTATACACAATCTAACACACATTAACCATACACAGTCAGTGACATAAATTGTGATCCTTAAACAAAATATGTATGTGAATTACAAGCAGAAACTATATATTTAAAGTATTTCCACCTCCTCGACAGAATTTGACGATTTTTTTTTACAAATCGACAATAGGGCTTACTATTAATTTTCAAAATTTCAAAAATTTTGAACGTTTAAAACACGCGATAATTATTGCCTAAGCTCCCAATTTTGACAATTTACATCAAAATTGATATCTCGAAAAGAAAACTTCTTCTGAAACGATTTTCTTTCAACTCTCCTACTATTTTTTCAATTCTATCGAGAGAATTTTATAATATCATAAAAAATAGCTGAGAAGACAGTGAGTTGAACATGCTTTGACTCTCGAAATCGCGAACTTTGCAGCTGATTATCCGGCGATTTAAACGACCTTAATCTATTTACCGTATCTACGTATTTGAAATAGAAAAATGAATTTTTTTGATTTACCTAAACTTCACTTTGTTGCAGGAAAGCAAACAATACTAGTAAAATTTAATTAGATACCATATTCAAATTGTTATGCAATGATTTACAATTCATAATTGGAAGAAATTTCTAATTTTGCTTAGGTGATCACTCAAAGTATGTTTCTTCATCATAAAGAGTGGACTCAAGCAGCGATTACTGACATTAAAATATATTTCAGGAACAATTTTTTGATACCTTTTAATAACGTACAACCGGATAAACCATATTGCCACTTTTGTTCGGAAGATTTGTATCACCCCTTGCCGCTTTAAACGGACGGTTGAAAGGGTGAAAAATGTTATCTTTAAATTTTATTTAAGTTTGAAAGCGTATCCAAATTTTAAAATTTTTTCATAAGAAATTTTTAAAAACCACACGAAAGCTTGTTTATTTTTCTCGAAGCTATAAATTCACGTACGAGTTTTTGGGACCCAAGATATTCTAAGTTAAATTGACACCTTTGAATTGCAAATCCGGTATCTTTTGAAACAATCAGGGTTTTAAATGCAGAAGTGTAAATTTCGCTTTGAAAGCGAATATCTTATTGATACAAAAAGCTTTTACAAGAATTTTGAGCAAACTTTCGATTGGTTTTAACAAATTTGTTGTAAAATTTTTGTTAAAACTTTGGTACGCTTCTAAACTTTTAATATAATTTATGGATAAGATTTATCATCTTTTGTACTCTACATACAAAGCGCCAAAGAATAACAAAAATTTAAGCAATAGATTCTAAAACTAAAGAGAGTTTGCTAAAAAAACTAAAGAGAGCTGTTTGAAATTTTGGTAAAATTATGTTCCTTTAATACCTTGGTTGAGTATTATTCCCTTTTTAGTACTCCAAGCTTGAAGATCCTCGGCTCATATTAAAGGAAGAGATTCCATCTCCAAAGTGGAAATGGCTGCAGAATGATTGTAAGAAAACAGAGACGAAAAAGTTTAATTGTACAATGTGCATTTCCAGTTATATCAACTTTCTTGAAATATTAAAACATTAATCCAATAAACTTTTCATTATCCTCTAATATTAACAAAAGTAAATGTTTTTACAAATTATCATTTGAAGTTTTCTTACAAAATAACAGATAAACAAGCTCATTTATATTAATGTTGAATTATTTATATTCGGGCCACATTCTATGCCGCTATGTGTATATTTACAGAAAGTTGATGAGCAAATAAGAGAATGTGTAAATAATTATCTTTGACATAGAAAATTTTTTTCCATATACAAAATGTCCAGACTATTAATAAAAAAGACAAGCAAATAGAAATTTTTTGTCAATAGAGGAAAGAATGAAGAAAAATGTGTAGAAAGCAACTATAAAAAAAATAGGGAAAAAAACTTCTCTATAAATTCTTATCATTTCCAAATGCTGCAACAACATTTTTGATTAAGTTAAAGATTATTATTATTAGCTGATAACTTTATGTGTTTGTCATATAAATATTTTTTTTCTTCGTTGGAATGAATTTACCGAAGGAGTACGGAATAGGGTACCGGAGGAGTACGGAATAAGGTACTTGGTCTAATGGCTGAAATTTGCGTTCACTGTTTATGATTATTTTACCACCACGTCATTATATATTTTGTTAACTCCCCAAAAAGGAGATATAATAAATTTGAACGCAATGTGAGTCTGTCTGTCTGTCTGTCTGTGTCATCGAAGCGCCTAAATGCATGAATCGATTTTGAAATTTTTTGTTTCGTTTAAAAGGTAATTTAATGGTAATTTAATGTTCTTAGATATGTTTTAAGTACGAGTTTAGGGTTCCGTACCCCCGAAAAGGGTTTTTCAACTTTATATATTTCACTTGTTTCTGCATGAAATAAGTGTTCAACCGTTCTATAAATTGAGTGGAGTGGGAAGGTACAGATTGATAAGACTTTTTTATCCACCATAATTGGTGGATAAAAGCTTGGCGCATTGGCATGCTGCAATGCTACATATTGCATGTTGCCCAAAAAATGCCTCAGTGATATTGCTCCTTACGACAAAGTGCAAACTTCAAATCTAAGTGTGTACGACAAACACAGTCAAATAGACATTTTCATCATGTAATAAGCGCAAGTGCATAGTTTATTTTTTCGGACTGATAGCAATAAGTTGGACTAAGATAGAAGGTATTTGTTATTCATTTTAACACATTGGTTATAAATCATTTAGTCCGAAACAAAAATGAATCGTGAATTTAAATGAAAAGGTCTATTAGTCTTGTTTTAGCCTTGGTGCTGATCACTATTTCCCACTTCCAAGCAAGCAAACTCTGTGCCGTGTTGCATTTGGTTTATAGAACAAGCCCTGTTTTTCTGGATTTAGAACATCATTTGCCATTTAGTTTCTATAACATATTTCAGACCATTTTTAGACAATCTTCAGTTTTCTCGAATTACATTTACCGAGTAACAACTATACTTAAAATAGATAGTTTTTTTTGTCGTTATTGTTGTTCGGGCATCACATGATGTTTGAAATCAACTGAGTGAACATTTGGGTTTACTATTAGAATGTATGCATGTGTGTTCGTGTTTATATGTATGAGAAAGTGTGTATCGTTTGATGGGAAAAAAAACACATCATATGCCGTCCATCGTATATATAAACTTAAAGGTTGTGCGGTGCTTTTGCTTTTTACTTGGTGGTACGACCAACAACAGTTTCATAAAACTGTTTTATTGCGCAATATAAAAACCCCTGAATAAGAAATATCACATTGCATCCTTTCATTTTATTTTACTCCTCACAGCTCTAAACAAACGTCCGAATATTACATTAAATAGACTTCAAACTATAAAATATAGTAGAATATTATTCCCTCTGTTAAATAAATGTACATGTATAGTTTTATACTTCCTTGTACCATAAGTAAAAAAAGTAAAAATTTTTATGTCGAATTTTTAACGAAAATAATAATTATGAGGCATCTGTGACTCTTGTTTTAGTAGGTTTTTCGTGACGTATGTTCGTATATACTTCGCACACTTCAAAAGGCAACTTTTTTCCACGATATTCTTGTAATTGAGACGATCTCTTCCACGCCGGTCGGAAAATTTTTGATTGCACGCACAAATTTGATGTACAGTAGAATCTCGATAAGTTAAACCTCGGTAACATAAAAACCTTAGTTACTTCAAAAAATACTACGTTCCCTTCCCATCAGAGCCCAAAACCTCTATAGCTAAAATACGCAACCTCTATAACTTAAATAAATAATTTCTGTTAGGCCCTCAGTAACTAAAAGAAATGTTTCCACAACCTCTATAACATAAAATTGTGTGAATGAGTCATTTTGAAAGAGTGTCAAAACAAATGGTTTCGATATTTATTGCTTGCACGTTTTTACTTGTTAACGTAAACAATAACATTACCTATTGTTTGCTTTATCTAAATTCTTCAAAGCTTTGCGGTGGTTAGCTTTGTGACAACGACTTACTTGCATCATAAGTTTTTTGATTGTTGTTCTGGAAACATCGCTTTACTTACTGTGTGATAAAACTGTCTTAAAATGAGTACATGTAAGTAATGTGAATAAATATGATTACATATGTATTTAATTTTCAGTATTTTATTGAACCCATCCTTCTGATGCATTCAATAACATAGACCCTTGATAACTAAAAACCTCTATAACTTAAAATATTTTTTGTTTCCCTTGGACTTTAACTTATCGAGATTCTACTGTATTTAGTTTTTTTTTTCTAATAGGAAGATAATTGAATAATCAATGCAAAAAGCTAGGAGAGGAACGAGGATGTGGAGATAATACTTGTGGTGCCTCACTTGACGTCGGCTTGCCTTGCCCGAATTCACTTAAAAAGCGTTTTTTTGTAGTCGAATCAAAGCAGCACGAAACATCCACGTGACTACAGACGATCTCCACATTCTCGCAATTACTTGTTTAGTTCAGTTCAAAAGTTTTGTTGTAACGTACAGCCCACTTCTATATCAGTGAAAGCAATAAGATACTTGCGAAGTGAGACAAGAGTGTGGTGGGGTGTGCTTCACATTAACTTTTCTTTTGGAGAGTATACTCCACGAAGGAGTGGATGGAAAAAATAATTCACGACATTAAAAAAACTTGTTTCACTAAGCCACACACCACTTATTAAGCCACACACCGATTTCTGGATTAATATTTACCAATGACAATTTATGCTTATGACGCCGTAACTATCGTGGAATGTTTAAAACTTACTTAGCCAAACTGTACTATCTAGTAGCACACCTCTCGTCTAAAGCTCCCGTTATACGTATAAAGTATGTTGAAAATTTTCGATTTCCAATGTCAATAGATTTTCGACTTGTTTTGAATTCATCAACTAATTTATAAGTACACGAGGAAGTCACGTGGAACTCACTTCAAATTTTTTTTATAGTTTCTCCATAAATGATTATAGGATTTTGTACCCCTACAATAAGCTGTATTTCCATTTTGTCGATGGACGAAAAAAATATTCGAAATTAACTAAATCGTTTTGGAGACTGAATGTTTGGTATAATTTAAACAAACAAGATTAATAAAATGAACTTTTTCACGTCTATACATACACTTTTCGATGTAGTTGTGCCAAAGATTATGTGTTTGGTGATAGGAGCAAATGTTTATATTTAGGTCGTATTTGTGATTGTTAACATAATAATCGAAAACTTCTAAAAAAATTTAATAAAACCGTGAAAGTTTATTAATAATTTTTACGGAATGCGCATGTAAGTGTAGGTACAGTTTAATATCTGAAAATAATCAATTATTGAATCTTGATTATCCGAAATAAAAGTTAAAGTGTCCCTAAAAAAGCACCATGATATGAAAAGGTACCTTCTGACCTTCTGACCCTCTTACCTTTACCTTTAAACCTAACGGTGCAATTTCATCTTTAAAAACAAAAACTACCAAACTATATATAGCCTTCACTTCTCTAACCCTCACTTATTCACCATTTTGTTCACAATTTAATTTTTTTATACGGCACCCTATTTATTTTGAAAATAAAATACAGCCTGTGTCACTTAAATTTATAGGAAATTATTTTAAAATCGATTAAACAGCGGGTTCAAAAATGATAGATTTTCTTAAAAAATTATCATCCCTTTTTTCACACCTCAGAAGTTTTTCCAATATTCGTACTTCTACATCTACATCGGGAAATGAGAGTGTAAACTTTTAGAAATCTAATGAGGCGGTCAGTCAGTGTAATTTCGTTTATTTTGTAGAATATACAGAGGGAAAATAGTCAAATAGCCGAATTTGTACTGACTGAATACTTAAGAATTCCTAAACGCTTAAGCAATGAATGCAATCATTATCCCCCCACTCTTATGAATCAGATAAAAAAACCGGCAATAATCTGTTTCAGTTATTTATTCTGATTCAAAAAAAACGTGCGTCCTTCACGGACACCCTGTATATATTTGAGAAAGAAAATAGTTCAAATTGGTTAAATACTTATATACCAGACGGTAGATGGTAAATATTAACGCATCGAATATCGCGCTATCTCCTAGGATGAATAAACAAACTTTTCATTTTGTAATATAGAAGATAAGATCGTGTAGCCATATGGAGATTTTAGAAAATTCCATTCGTAGCAAAACGATTTTCTACACTGTTCGTAGTTTTTTGTTTTTTTTTAATCCAAATACTGTTTCCAACGATATTTAGATAAAAATATATGAATAAAACCATTTTGTTTAAAGACAAAAATGAAAATCTACATTTTATTAATATAAAATAAATAGCCTCAGCACAATATCTGTTTTAATATTATGTAAAAACAAGTGAAAACAAACAATTGACTGAGTTAATTGTTGAAATACTATGTATAGACAGCGTGGATTATTCTATCACATTACACATATATACATGCATGCCACACATATAACTGATAATCCCATATTAATACATACTAAAAAATTTGCATCTAATGTGTGCCGTCGTGAGTAAACAGTGATGTTTACAAAAAAATATTTCAAACAAAAGTTGTCTTTTTTTTATAAGGAACATTTTTTCAATTTAAACTTTTCTTCTATCGCTAACGGTTTACAAGATGGGCCCTACGGACCCGAGACCCATGTGACCTATGTTGCTCATTTACGAACTCGACCTCACTTATTATGCCCTGAGTACGCTGCAAAAATTTCAGCTTGATATCTTTTTTCGTTTTTGAGTCATCGTGTTGACAGACAGACGGACAGATAATCGAAAATGGACTAATTAGCTGATTTTATAAACCCCTATTTCAAAATTTTGTTCATAGCATCAATATTTTAAGCGTTACAAACTTGGGACTTAACTTAGTATACCTTGCATATTACATATATGCATGATATGAAAATTTGACTTGAACGAAACGAAACGATAAGAATTCATGAATAATACAAATAAGATATCAATAACTATAATAACACACAGGAAAAAAAATCGAAATTTAAAACTATTTTTTAAACCTTACTATATATAAATTGAATTTTTATTAATAAACGTTCTTTTTACGATTACATGAGACAGACAAGACAGACAGTCTTATATTCTTGTATCGATCAAATGTGAATCAAGCTTATGTATAAAGTAGATCTGTATCTAAACGTGACTTCGTATAAGGTAAATAGATATAGGTAGATACTATCGTGATCAAAAATTATGTGTATTGAATTTTTTTTCAATAGTTCAATAGTCTCGTAAGCAGTACAGTTTCTTCACTAAAGTATTAAATTGACCCACAACTTCGATTACCATAATTTTTTTTAAATGAATCTTATGATATTTAAATCAAACATCACATTTTAGTTTTCTGGACTGGAAATACTTAAAGTGGGGAGGTAGTATCCAAGAGTTTTTGAAGTCACTGACTCCAAATTTAATACCAATTTTTAGTTTTTTCGTATATAAGGCGGAATGGTACCTCCTTTGTGCGTCGCTGAATCTATATATTTTATCAATTTTTAGAATTAACCCCCAAAAATTACAATAACGATCTAGGGGTTGAAATGTCATTTTTCGGGGCTGATTATTATAGTATAATCAGTATATAGTACCTATATGGTAAACTTCAAATTGGTTTTATAAATGGATTCAGCGACCCAAAAAGCCTAGATATCAATTTTCAGTTATTTATAAATTGTTTTTCTATTTGTTAACCCCCGAACCACAAAAAGGGGTGTTATAAATTTGACCGCTATGCATGTAGCGCCTAGACGGTTGAAACGATTTCGATTTTTCTTTCTTTTGAAGAGTAATTTAATGGGGAGTGTTCTAAACTAAAGACATTTTTTTGTATTTTTCGAAAAAAAAATTTTGCATTTAAATTGCAATATATCAAAAAATATTTATCCGAAACTGCTAGAACTTCTTAAGTGTGCTCCCAGTGACGCCAGTTGAAAAGCGGCAAGCATTAATTTTAGTTCCCGTAGTAAATTCATCAGTTTTTGCACTGAATAAAACCTAAAAAGAAAGGTCCGATAAACTTTGTTTTCATAATAAATCCGTCAATTTTTATGCAAATGACTTAAAATTTTTTCATTTTCCAGGTTTTTTATAGTACTTTAAAAAGTGAACGATATAATTTTTTCTAAAAATGTCAAATTTTTCGATTATTTGATATTAAATACTCCGAATTTCAATCACCAATAACTCGCAAGTATTGACTTTTCGAAATATGTTTCAATGACACTTTTTGCTTAGAATTGCTGCAGTCCTTTATCGATTCCCGTTGTCATTTTCTGCATAATTTTTCCAACGCCAAGAAGGGGTGGCACCCTCCTCCTGGACCAAATTTTTGTTGTTAACTTCTTAAGTAAGCTTTAAACAAATATAGTCGCACAGTTATAAAGATTCATTGACTTTCCCTGGACTCCGAAATTTTAAGATAATTATACCTTACGGCTCTCTGTTATATAAAAAGAACGTATTTAAAAATAACACATCTTTTGAACACAATAGTAAGTACATACAATATGTTGATTTTATTAGTATTACAAACACCTTCTTGTATTTTTAAATAAATTCAATTCTACATACTTATTTGAACAATAAATTGCTCATATTGTAATATGCTTTTATTAAACTGCATAATACCATATTTGTTAACAAAAAACTATAAAATCGATTTCTCGATAAACAAAAATTTGTACCCTGTATCGAATTTTGCGAACAATTTTAAAATACATGGCCAGAGCAATTTTGGATAAAAGGCTTAATTTTATCCAAAATTGTTTATTAAAATCAATAAATTATTGAAATAAATAAATATTGGTCTTATGGGATACGGTAGATAGATGATATATTTTCATAGAATTCTCCAAAGCTAGTCGGTGGAAGTTAAATAAACCTATTTAAATTAAAGTTAAAACCTTAACAAGTTAAAAAAAACCGTTCCGCGCGATTAATTAAGGATGTATGAGAGCGGTAAGACGAAAGGTAAGAATAAAAATTTTATTATTATTTTTCGTCAACATTTATGAAGTTATAACAAACTTCATCATCAAAGTTGAAAATAAATTCAACCACAAGTCTAAACTTGCCTTGTTGTTTGCAATTCCTTCCTGCTGCAATGGTGGGAATCACTTATCCTAGCATTGAGTCTAGTAAACTTATTTATTACACACTTTTAAAAAACTTTCTCAGTGAATTTCTAGCTTTAAGTCTGTTTGTTCAAACCAATGTATAGTTTTCAGGAAGTTCACTAAAAGCCCTTTTACTTCTTATTAAAGGTTTACGTTGTACATAAAATCCTTTATAATTTAGATGTATGTTTATGATACCTACGGAGCATAGAAAAAAAAATTACATAGTAAAGATAGAAATTTTGAAAATCAGCAATTTGCAACCCCTTTAGTTTACCTTCTCTAAACGATGACTTATATAAGAAAAGCCGTATTGTGTAGTATTAAAAAAGTTTGTTATCAAACTTATGCAATTCATTATTTTCAAGTTTTTTTTGTTCTGCGTTTTACTATTACTACAATCCTGTTTTTTTATACTATGTATATATGAAATATACATAGTATATTAAATTAAGTCCCAAGTTTGTGACGCTTAAAAATATTGATGCTACGAAAAAATTTTTGGTATAGGTGTTCATAGAATCATCTAATTAGTCCATTCCCGGTTGTCTGCCCGTCTGTCTGTCCATAAGCACGATAACTCAAAAACGAAAAGAGATATCGAGCTGTAATTTTTATAGCGTACTTAGGACGTAAAAAGTGAGGTTGAGTTTGTAAATGAGAAACATAGGTCAATTGGGCCTTGGGTCCGTAGAACCCATCTTGTAAACCGTTAGAGATAGATCAAAAGTTTAAATGCAAAAAATGTTCTTATAAAAAAATAAACAACTTTTATTTCAAACATTTTCTCGTAATCATCACTGTTTACCCGTGAGGGCGCAAGTTAGGCGTAAATTTTATGGTAAATATTAATATGGGATTATCAGTTACGTATGTGTGACATGCATAGGTATATGTGTTATGTGATAGAGTAATAAACACTGTCTATGCATGGTATTTCAACAATTAACTCAGTCAATTGTTTGGTTTCACTTTTTTTTTATAGGTTTAGTAGGGAGAATAGTTTTTTTTATAACTTTCATCGTGTTTTCTTAGTGTGTTTTTTTTTTGTATATACACTAATACCACAATAGACCTATTATCGTTAAATATAGATTCAAAGACAAAAATTCTTTGATATACTTAATATACTTTTAAATCTATCAATTCTTTGTATATAACAATGTGTACATAAAAAGAAGTGTGTCGGATCAAATGATGATGATTCAAGAATTGATTCATTCAGAATTTAAAAAAATCCGTAGCGCAGCAGCTGTGTTGGTTAAGCGAATTACCTCAAAGATTGAAAAAATAACACATTTTTCTTAAAATATTATTATCATTGGCAACAGGTTAACGAATGGTAGTCAGTTAATGAATAATTGTATCAATTTTTGTCATATTCATATCTCCCAAATTAGGCCTCAGATCCAAATTTGGAAAAGAGATTTTTTGTTGCTTTTGATGAGCTCATTTTCGAAAGCTAGGTTTCTGCAGTTACTAACAGAACACGTTATATATATATATATATATATATATATATATATATATATATATATAACGCATTCCTCTTTTTAGTTCGGGGGTTAAAATTAAATCGTTTTTCAAACCTTTTGATAGTGATTAAATTTGTACCATATATTTCTGCACCTCTATTGTACAGTCAATGACTTTCTTGATCAAACTTAACTTTATCAATTTTTCAAATGGCAGACAACAAATTTTTAGAAATTGCGTCTCATCAAGGGACCAGGGTCTAATTGGAAAATTTTCTATATTCATTCGATGTAACAAGTGAAATTTACAAAATTTAAAAACCCCCGACAAGTTTTTCATGTATGGAACACTAAACTCGCATTTGAAACATATCTAAGAACACTCTCAATTAAATTACCTTTTTCCTTTTCCAAACTGAGCCGATTTTGAAAATTATCGCCCATTTTTCAGTTTTTACGGGTACGGAACTCTAAACTCGCAATTGAAACATAATTAAGAGCACTCTCCATTAAATTTCCTTTCAAACGAAACAAAAAAAATCATAACCGGTTCATTCGTTTAATTTCTACAATGCCACAGACAGACAGACACACACACGCACCTAGCGGTGAAACTTATCACACATCTTTGTTTTAGTTCGGGGGTGAAAAATACATTAAAAAGTTCAGCTAAATAAAATTTTTAATCAATGTTGTGCAGTCCAACACTAACTCGTGTATAGAAAGAATAGACGATTATTTATTTGTTTTGTATGGATTAAGTGAATTTTAGTAGAACACATTCATTTTGAACGTGGAAATATATACTAAAGTTGAAACATTTTATAAACCTACCAACAATTTCATGATATTAAAATAACTTCAGTTAATTCTTTTTTAAAGAAATATGTGTTCAAAGTAAAATAAAAAACACAACTTTGTCAAATGTATAGCACATGAGTGGAGGAAACCATAATACACAGATACATGAGTATTAATGTTTCACAAGAAAGATAGCATTCTAAGAATTTTTTAAAATATATATAGATAATACATTTTATTAACGTTGTCAAAGTACCTATAAATTGAACTAGTTTTATAAAGTTTTTTACTTATTTAAAACGAGCCTCATGTTTAGACTTGCGGTTGAAATTATTTGTACCTTATTTTCAACTTTGATGATAAATTTTCAAATTAACTTCATGAATGTAGACGAAAAATAAGAATAAAATTTTTCGATATCTGCCATGGTTTTCGAAATATTGAAAGCTAATTAATCAAACAAAATTTCCAAATTTCAATATTCTGAAAATTACTACAGATATTTTTTTTAAAGTGTGCCCACTATCGTGCTCTTATATCCTTATAATTAGTCGGGCACAATAAATATTTCTAAATTAAAAAATATCTAAATTTTGTGTTTTTTGCTTTATCATCTGTATCTTTTTTTGACGGAGACAAGTATAGGGATTGCAACTTAAAAAAAGAAGATTAAGTTTCCTTTTGGTGGCCAGGTATACTGAAAAGTCTTTTTTGGTAAAAAAATTGACCGAGATCCCTATACATATCTCTGCCCATAAAAAGATAGTTACCTTTTTGGCATTGAAATTTTTTTTTCTACTGTTTTGACATCGAAATTTTTTTTTCAATTTTTGGGAAATCCTATTCCTATGTAAAATTTGACTCTCTACAAAAAATTATTCTTAAAATTTCTTGAAATTTTGCTTGGTTTACGAGATATTAGAAAAAAAAAATCCAAAAAGGGTTCTTTTTCATCCCTATCTTTAATTTCCACCCTATCATTTTTTTAATAATCCATTAAATTATTCCTGCAATAAAAACCCGTGAACGTCGCAGTTCCTTATTTCCCTGATTTTTAACACATAATCAATAGCATATAATAGTCACATCAATGAATGTTTTTAGTCAGGACCCCTCAATGACAGCTTCTTTTTTGAAAATAAAATTCAGGCAATACTAAGGAGGATCCCTCACCAGTAATAGAAAAAAATAAATTAGTAGAAAATGACCCAAATTTTTAGTATGTTGTAGTTAACTCTTAATTGATCGATAAGATACCCAAATTTTTTTTTTTTGATTTAATAATATGTATCGTTAACTACAATATACTAAAATTTTTATCATTTTCTACTAATTTATTTTTTTCTATTACTGGTGAGGGATCCTTCTTAATTCATGATAATGTAGCATTCTATATAGGTGAAAGAATTTTTAAAATCGGTTAAGTAGTGAACTCAAATATGACGGTTTATATATATTTTCATACAAATTTGCATCCCCTATTTAACCCCTTTTAGAGGATGAATTTCGAAAAATCCTTTCTTATGTGACACCTACAGTACAAAATCAATATCTTCTCAAAATTACAAACTTCTATCTTTTGCAATTCAGGCTGGGCGTAGATATATTTATTATTTATTTTTCTTTAATAACCCATTGAATGATTCAGTCGCGACATTGACTTTTCCCCGTCCAGATTATTTTCCCCATCTGAAATGCTACTGATTTTAAATAATATACAAAAAGAATCATTTTGAAAAAAAGAAATCATCAAAATCGGAGGACTCTCTAAGAATGGCTATTTTATCCGACTATAAGTAGTACTTACACCTTCACAAGATTAAGTTACAACCCAAATACTACCATTGTTCTATTCCATTAACAAAAGGTATAAATTTTCTATAATAATAAACTTTTATCATGTAGATAGTCTATTGAATTTAAACATTCATTTTTCATAAAGAGAGAACAAACTATATTGCAGATGGTAGTTATAATAAATTTTTATGTATAATGATTTACGAATTGCCGATATGCATGACCAACACCATAACATATATTAAGATAATTTAATTTTTAATTCATATTTTCATATGAAAATATAAACTTATGCACTCAGTACGGTCATCTGGTAGTTTTACCTGGAAAGTTATCCAGGAGTTTATAGATTTTCAGGTGTTCTTTTCGATTTTCCACTTTGTCGTTCACAACGCTATATTGGAAAATAGGGTCTTGGATCCGTAGAATCCATCTTTAAAACTATAAAAGATAGGGAGTTAAAAATTTTCAGGTAGCTTCAACTAGTTAATGGCCTTATGAAATATTCACAAAAACGAGAAAATTCCTAGAAAATAGTTTCGAAAACTAAATACAAAATTGTGTTGGTTTTTTAAACTCTTCTAATTTATAAAAGAACAAGTGAAAACAAACAATTGACTGAGTTAATTGTTACAATACCATGTATAGATAGTGTTGATTACTCTGTCACATTACCATACATACATGCTACACATACATACCTGATTTTCCCATATAATAAATACTATACAATTAAACCGTGATGTTTACGAAAAATTGTTTCGTACAAAAGTTGTTCTATCTCTAACGGTTTCCAAGATGTTGATCATTAACGAACTCGACCTCTCTTTTTACGTCCTGAGCACGCTATAAAGATTTCAGGTTGAAATGTCTTTTCGTTTTGAGTTATCGTGTTAAGCGTTACAAACTTGGGACTAAACTTAGTACATCTTGATATATATTACATATATACATGGTATAATAATGCAAGCACTAATATTCAATACATTCTATACATAGTCTTTCAACAATTTACTCAGTCAATGCAATCCATAGAATTATATGTCCATCTATATAATTATATTTATAAAGTAGTATATAATATAATCCATAGAATTTTCGATCTATCCATACAATTATATTTATAAAGTAGTATATCATTACCATAGAAGCGCCTGAAATACAACTTATGCAAAGTGCGAATACTCTGGTCGGGAGAATACTACCTTAGTGATGAAGCGCTGCTGCTCTCGGGTTTTATTTTTCTTTTTTTTTTTTGTGTTCATAGAATACATAAATGATTGTATAGGTCGAACGAGGTGCTGTTACTGTCGAACACCATGTGAAACCGTTACTAATACGATTAACATTTAATATGATGAAAATGTCAAATGAATGAAGCATATTATAGAAAAAAAAAACCGTATGAAAATTGGTATTTTAAAAAATTATTTTAGAGTTTTTTTTTTTTGTGTTTGATGGTAAAATCTATCAATAGATACATATTTTATTATTATTGCTAATGTCTCTATTCTTTGATCTTCTGAACTATTTCTGAAATTAATACGATACTATAGTGATATCCACCCGCTTCGCTGGGTTTAAAAGTAAAGATTGATAAACATTGCTCTAGCTTATCCCCTTGCTATAACACTCGAAATAATGGTAAGGATTGTTTTACACAGGTAAAATATATGTATGGTTTTATTTTTTTTTTTTAATGTATAATAGTCGTAATTATTCATTGAGTATATCAGAAAAGATGGCCGTGAAATATTTTGTACTGACTTTTTTTAAAGAAATCTGTAATTTATGGTAATGTCAAATTAAATTAATTTTTTATTTTTTTATTTAATATATCTTTATAAATTATTTCATGTGTTATTTTGAAGTATGAGCTATATTGCTGTACAGTTTCATTAAAACCATTCGCTAGTCTTAGCGTGAAAGCGTAACAAACAAACAAACAAACATGCTTACTTTCTCATTTATAATACATAGAGATTTTATCAAGTTTAACTTTTTCCTGTATTCATAAAAGATTGCTTCGTATATCTGCCATTCTATAAAAAAAATATTTTTTCTTAGCGTAAGAAGGAATTTGAATACAGTTGATAAGTAATAATTAACTATAACTATTTTCATAGAAGTAAAATTTTTTAGCTTTCTTTTTTCTGCCTAAATTTCTTCATACGCTAACGAATTCTTAACGATAAAAAGAATCATATCTTAAGGATGTACGAGGGCCAGGGCAATTTTGGATAAAAGGTTTGATTTTTTTAATATGAAGTTGTACTTGTAAATCAATCCTGAAAATTTTAGGGATGGGGGTGACCCTTTATTTCAATAAGTAAATGACTTCAGAAGTAAGCATATTTTACCTTGGCCTTATGGGAAAATGGTAGATGGATGATATGTTTTCAAAGATTTCTCCAAATCTTATCGGTGGAAATTAAAAAAAAAAACTATTTAATAAGCTCGATTAATTAAGGATGTACGAGCACGTTAGTGGGGACAAAAATTACAAAAAATATATATTTTCAATTTCGATGGTGAATTATGTCATAAACTGACAATATAAAAAACATAAGAATAATATTTTTCGACGTCTGAAGTAATTTTCAAAATATCGAAACTTGAAAATTTTGTTTGATTATTTAGCTCTCGATATTTCGAAAACCAAGGCAGATAACGAAAATTTTTATAATAATTTTTTGTCTACATTCATGAAGTTACAACAAAATTCGTCATCAAAGTTGACAATAAGGTACAAATTATTTCAACCATAAGTCTAAACTTGTCTAGGTGCTCGTACTACCTAAAAAATCTGATCAGATGTCCTTAAAAACTAAAATAGCGAGAAAAACCCGAATTTTTTTCCCATCATTACTGTATACATTCTTTCATACATTTTTTCATATTGTCAAGCGATGTTTGAATACTATAGACAATATTTACATGAGGATTGTTCCCTGTCGTATAAAAATGCCAATAGCAAATTGAACGTAAAATTCAATGTTTTTCCAGAAAAATAAATATAAGTCATGTGTTTGATATGTATAAAATATATTATAACTTTAAAAACAGTTCTGCATAAAATAGTTTTAATATCATAGCCGTCCGTATATGGGAGTAAATTTTTTATTTATTTATCATAATTTTGGTTAATACCTCTCTGAAGTTTACCTTTCAATTAATTTCATAGATATATAAAAACAGTTTTTGAAATACAGAAGAAAGTTACCGACCTAGGATTGCATTTGTAGGTTTTTTCAAACCTTGTTTTAAAAGTTTAACAATGAGAAATAGTCTCAATTAGTTTCATGCTATATATTTTTGGATAACGATAAAATACCTTAAATGTATTTGAATAATACCTGGCCCATGGAAATGACCGTTATGTTTAATGAATGACCGTTGGGTAAAAAGTATTTTTCTTACTCACTATGCGTAGGAAAAAGAGTTCATTGTCGCCCTAGCGCGATAAGGAATTCTTTACCGCATTGATATCGTAATGAATTCATTACCACACTCCAAATTACTGTCAAAATATATAGGTACTAACAACAAGTTACCATTCGCACCGTGAGTTTTATAGGAGGCGTTTCCATGGTAACGATACACTACTTTAATTAAGGAATTGTATGGATGCATATTATATATAATTGTATGGATTGCATTTATGACTTACATTGAAAATTTAATATTATTATCTCACAAATTTAAATAAATAACTATGATATTTTACATTTGAAAATTAATATTTGTGCAATTTTATTTCTTATTTTCACAATTTTTAATGCAATTTTATATTGACATTTTCTATAAGATTAACATGTAAAGAACTGCAAACTGACCACGCACACAACGAATAGTAACTTTTCAAATCTTCTATTTTTAACCTCCGAGCTAAAAAAAGGGGGTGGTATAAGTTTGACCGCTATGTGTGTGTCTGTGTGTGTGTCTGCCTGTATCTCTATGGTTTCTTTTGAAAGGTAATTTAATGGAGAGAGTTTTTAGCTAGGTGCGTTAAGTGCGAATTTATTGTGTCATAACCGAAAAAACTAAAAAATGGCGATGATCTTCCAAATCGGCTCAGTTTGGAAAAGGTTTTAAGAAAAAGGGCAATTTAATGGACAGTGTTCTTAGATATGTTTCAAATGCGAGTTTAGGGTGCCGTTTCCGAAAAATTTGTCGAGGGTTTTTTAAATTTTGTAAATTTCACTTATTTTCAATAAGTCATGACAAATTTAAAATAATAATTAGCGTTTATTTTCACATTTTAGAGGATAAGGTTTTGTACGATATATGTGTTTTGTACGATATATTATTATAACGTACTTCTGGGAAAGAGTTCATTGTGCAAAATTCGCAGGCGTACGCTTATAAAAATGTTATCCCACTAGTATTGTAAATAACTATTAGATAACATTGACTGATGGTATCTGGGGATTACTTTCACTGATGGTAATGAACCTTCAAATTGAAAAACGTTCAAGTAAGGAATTCTCTTCTCTAAGCCAGCTCAGTATAGAGTCTTAATAGTAAAGTAATAATATGAGCTATGACCAAAAATAAAGGACAATATAGTAGCAAAAATAATTTTCTATTATTTTCATTTTTCACGTCATTTTGATCCATGTCAATATGCATTTTTTTAATTTGTAAATAAGTAAAGACTAAAAGTAAAATTTTCTAGCTAAAGTTTCTCTCTATTTTACTTGAAAACAAAATCACATGGACCACTATTATTTGCTAACCTTCTAGTAAATTCATTTTGTCCCCGCATAGTTTCTCTTTATAAAGAATCATAATTTATAGCGTTATTTTCCAAAATTTAAGAGTGAACGAAGATACATCGTCCCCGAGATACAAAACTTTACCCTACTGGTTTATAAATAGTCAAATCACCTTGAAAATGTTTAAATTAATTTTGATAATTAAAATTATTGTAATATTAGACACAAGAAGGTGTTTCATTAATAACATCCAAGAAATAAATTCAATCGTTATGGAATATACGCTACTTTGTGTCTGTCGAAATATTATACGCTAGAAATATAATATTAAGAGGTTATAATCGAGTTGGTGAAATTTGACTCACTAGCTACCATGAAACCATATACTTGGTTCACTACATTTAATATGTGTAAAATTTCAATTAGTTTTCCTTTGACACCAAAATCAAACAGAGAGTGCTTGACATGTTTTCCATACCACAAAGATAATTAGACAGGCTGAAAGTGACAATTGATTGTTTTTATCGATTTTTCCGTTTAAATATCTGATTCTTGGGTATACTTGAAAATGATATTCGAATTAGAGATTTTTGGCATCTTATTCCAAATTTCTCAGCAGGTTTGTTCAGATGACACATACATGCACTAGATTATCGTTCTTTAAGAAGGTCGTTTCGCTTGGGGGGAGTAAATTGTGCACTGACTGAAAGTAAATTGTGCATTTTTTTTTAATTTACTTTGGCGGCGAAAGGACCTCTCCTTATTCCTTTATCAAATTCCATGATTCACTCCTCATTTCCAAGCTTATTATGTCTAGGTTTAACGAAAAATATACTCACGGTCTAAAAATATACCGCTGAGGAAAATACATGCTTTACAAATAATTTGAATGAAAAAATATATCCTTAATTTAAAAAATTGAAATAATAACTTTATTAGGCAGGCATATTAGTTTTTAATACTCTCCTAATACTCTAAACATATAATTAGTATTTTTAATACATGTTCTAGTAATATTAATTTAAGAGCTTGATTTTTTTCACCACTTCTTTACGAAATTTGCTGTTTTTTGTTTTAGCCACGGGTACAGGGTAGTTGCGAGTTACGGTAACTAGGGGTGCGGAATTTCGAATTTTCGATGATAAAAATTTATAAAAAATGATGTAAGGACTGATATTCAACACTTTCCATACAGTGTATTTCAACAACTAACTCAGTTAATTGTTTGTTTTCACTTGTAAAAACTATTTTGACAATTCATAAATGGATATTCTTCGGGCCAAAATTGTACTAAATAGAAATTTCTTGGAAATTTGTGGGTATATATATTTATCTATTAATATATAAAGCAAATCCTTTTGCTTATATGCTACATTATACTTAATATTCAACATTTGATTAGAACATATAGTTTGTCCATCCATTGTAAGTTATTGTTTTATGAAGAGATAATATTCATCAAATCCCATTTAATGCTATAAATGCAAATGTGTAAATGTTTAATGTGTGTTATTCATGTCAGAGAGCCTGTAGTCGCGGAAACGAAACACTAAAAAGAGTCAAACTTCGAAAAATTTGAAGAGTAAGACAGAGTCGAAAGCGGTTTTCTGCACTCGATTCGTTAAAGCGTCAGAAATGGTGACCTAAATTTTTAAGTTTTTTATAAGTTTAAAAAATTGCGTAAAAATTGGTCTCCGAGTAATCTGGGGCCCAGGAAAAACGGAATCCCCGTCGTCTCATGGAACTTACGGGAAATTCGTTATTACATAACTTCCAAACTTCTTACTCGAGGGTTTTTAGGATCGCTGAACAGGAATATCGCAACAGAATTGGTATCCGAGGTATCTGATGCCTAGGTTACCTTGGATAATCTTTGTTTCCAGGCATCAGGAACCCAGAATCCGATTCTGTTGCGATATTTCGTGTTTACATAACGAATTTCCCGAAAACTCCAGAAGACGACGGGGATACCGTATTCCCTGAACACCAGATACCTCGGAGACCAACTCTGACGCGATATTTGAGTTAACAAGTTAATAAATCCCTCGAGTAACAAGTTTTGAATCATTTTCATCACTATTAACCGAATTGTGAATTTAGTAGATTTACGATTATAATAATAATAATGGGGGTTTAACCTCCGTTTTTGTGACGCATGCCTAATCACAGAGGCCACCCACATCATTATTTGTTAATCTTTATTTAATCAATTCAAACACATACAATTACATTTTTGATGTGGGTGGAGTCGGTTACTTCGTTCTTATCCAAGCGACGACAATGTGATCAAATCTGCACTCCCATTAATTATAAATTGTTCACATTGCCGCTGCCTGGTTTCGAACCCGCAACCTAAGTCTAAATAATCCTACTTTCTAAAACTATTACGATTACTAGATTTACGATTAATTAAATGCAATTATAAAATGCATATGATTTATGCAAATTGCATGTTTGTAATTTCTTATAAATCAGTTTAGGCCACCAAATTTCCTTAGGTTCTAACGAATCGAATGCAGAAAAACAGTAGGACGCATTCAAATCCGTCTTACTGTTCAAATTTTTAAACTTCAGTGCTTCGTTTCCGCGATTACTGCATGAATCGATTTTAATGAAACCTAGATTATATAATACAATGCATTATCTTTTATTTTGTATTAGAATATTGTTAGCGTAATGAAAACATAGGATTGATAGGATTTATGTTTGTTGATGGACTCATTATGAACGTCCTTTCTGAGTTGTGTATTACAAAAACTCACCAAAACATTGATATAAAATTTGTTTATAATAGATCCGAAATTTTTAATTAATTACGGACTCAAATCGATAATTTCCTTGTGAGCAGTTACATTTTGAAATCGACGCGAATGAATCAATTTTTATTTGCTAAGGATATGGTTAGCGTCGACTTCAAAACGTAATTGCTCACAAGGAAATTAGTGATTTGAGTCGATACTTTATTAAATTTATAGATTATTTTTTACTTTTTTGTTTATTATTCGTCGGTTCTATATTTAGCTATGGTATTATTATTAAAATATATAATATATTTAAATTATACATGTTCAGTACATCTAGAAATTATTTTAAGGGTGGGTATCTTTTAATTTTTTCGATAAACTACCAAGGATCAGAACAATTTTGTTTCGATTACTGTTCATAGTAATCAAAACAAAAACGTGTTTTTCAAATTTTATGTCAAAAAGTATCTACGAATAGTAATCAAAAGATATCCAAGATCAGAATCAGAAATTATTTAACAAAGTAAAACACTTTAAAAGAAATCTTATGACGAGAAAAGGGTTTCGACCTAACGACCTTCCGAATGAAGAACGAACACTGTAAGCACAATATCACGGTCTCATTGGCAATACTATTCATAATTCTTGATAGTAAACTATAAAAAGTGGTCCAAAATATAGTTTAAAACTTTACAAAACCCGATGAAGAACAATGAGCCGCGTAGTTCGACACCTCCAGTATTCCTAGTATTAAGGTCCCGTTAATGTAGGTACTTCTTTTGTAGGAATGTAGGAATTCTGTGCAGATTCAAATGCCACCAACTATTCACCGGTCGGGATTTATGTTCTCATTTAAAAAATTTTTAATTTAAGTTTTTCAATGTTACTTTTTATATGAATTTTAATCGAAAATCTGATATAGCCAGATATCCCAGAAAACTTTCCTATGTTTTACACAAAAACACCTTAATTATAGATGTTTAAAATAAATTTGTATGAAATATTCAAATAAGGGAAACACATTTTCACACACAGAAAATTTATGCATTTTCAAAGTAATTTATATATTTATTATAAAACAAAAAGGCCTTATGTATGTAGTTGAACACAAAAGTTTAATTACGTGTATGTATAATATTCTGAAGGGAACATACTCGTACCTATAAAATACTAGGTATATACCATACAACAAACTTTAATACTAAGGAAGTTTTAGTTTATTCGTAATTCAAAGATGGCGTTTATGAACTAACACAAAACGTTTCTACAGTTTTTATTGCATTTTGAAAATAATCTTTGAAATAAACTTATATTTCGTCTTAGCTTTATGTTCATGCAATGTTTCTTTATTTATAATACTTAAATAGTCAAGTATTTTCATCCTGACGAATACTTTTAATTATTTACAGGTGTTAAATTATACGCACAGGCTTTTTTAGATCAACTATAAAGCACCATCTTTTGATTTTTGAGATCTCTATAACAATGAGGGTTAAAACATTCAAAATTTTAGAATACTAACACAGAAAACATGCAGGTCCGAGAGATCTTATAAACTTCAGGGAAGACTAAATATGGAATCTTATAAAACTCGTAACCCTTTTAAAATTTTGAGCGATGCTCTTTATAATTTTGAAACCAAGTTCCTTAACGCGGCTTGCCATGATGCGCAAACTGGTAAAAACCGTCACGTAACAAAATGAGGTAAGATTTGTATGTGTCTGCGTGTGCCATATCCATGGCAACCACGAAATGTTAATCTAGTTTGTATTATTATTAATTTTTATGGTACACGAATTTTGCATTTTGATACAATTTATATCCAAAACTATGGATTCATATGCATAATTAGTGTATACCTGCCTACTTGACAATACATATTGAACAGATTACCTATATATATTTATTTAACGTTTAAATTTGTTTCTATACAGCTTCCTAAAGGAATTTCGTTCCTAAAGAGGATCCCACGATCGTAATCTTTTCTTTTTTTTTTAAATTTCATAAGATCGTGATTCTTTTTAACACGCTTTTCTAAATTTAGTATGTATAGGGACAGAACATTTGAACGTGATTTTCACCCACTTCAAAACGGCGAATTGAACTGAAACTTTACACACTTATCAAAGACCGATGCCCATTGATCATACAATAATTTAATTAGTTTGTCCGATCAGGGTCAGGATTTGATCAGAATCTTCAGAATTTACGATCAATATAATAGTTTAAAAAACTAAAATACATGTTTTTATACCTAAATGAACAAAAAAGTAGAAAATAAATAATAGTTTAAGCAAGTGAAATTGACAAAATTTAAAAACACCTGACAAATTTTTCGGTACAGAACCCTTAACTCGTAACAAGGTGAACTAAAAATTTAAAAAAATTTCTATAAAATCAAATAATGATAATAATAACAATAATAATATAGTGATTAAGAAAGCAATCATTTTATCGTAAAAAAGCGTGGGGTGATTTTTAAGATATTTTATTATAATTTTACTTTTACCAATATCTGTCAATAAAGTATTCACAATAATTGAAATTTATTCCCCACGTTTTTTACGATAAAATGATTAGTTCTCGTTAGGAGCACTGCATCATTCGTTAAGTTTTCGGACCTCTGTCTACAACTGTTTTTAACTCAAGATCTTTCTAATTCAGTTAGAATTCGAATCACCATCTATACTTCATGCTTGTTTAATAACATAAAAATACCCTCCAAGAAGTGAGAGACCTGTAGACCCAGACACATTATTGAACTGTGATACCTGTAAAGGAGTCACAGATATTTAAAAGAAAGACCTCTGTAGTTTTTATTTTAACTACACAGGTCTTTCGAAACGTGAATGGCTAACAATAAATGTATGTACCTAGTCATATTTTCACTAAATTACCTATTTTGGCACTGAAAATTGAAATAGCACAATTTTAATGTTTTCTTTATAAAATCGAATTTCAATAAAATATATAATAAATTTTCTGGTTCATAAAACTGTATTTTAGTGATAAAATCATAAAATATTCGTAAATAACATACATGTTATTACTTTTTATTACTTCTACCACCAACCAATCACCGCCTTAGAAAGACTAATTTTACAAGATCTAGGTAAACGCTTTTAAAATTATTACAAAATTCACTACACCATATACCGCAATGAAATAATCATTATCATCAAATTAAAAAATAGTTATTCAGAAGAATAAAGCTAAATTTGGCTAACTCAACAAGCGGTGACTTCAAAAATCTTACAAGCTGATCTTATTATAGTTATAGCCTGTATAAATGATATATCAGAATTTATTAACTGTATTCCCAAATTTGAAATCCCTAGAAAAATTGGTTGGTGTAGGTTCGTCCGACAACATGATAAGTCTAAAACAAAAAAAGGTGTCACTTTGAAATTTCTATTTGCGTAGAGCCTAAGAAATGACTTCGAGTTCGTAAATGAGCAACATAAGTCAATCGTTGTAACAAAAAATTAAAAACATTATAAAAATAAAAATTGTAAATACTTTTGCAAATATCATTTTTTTCCCGTGATGGCGCCAAATTAGATCAAAAATTTAAAAAATAGACCGGTTAATATGTAGATAGCGTTGTTCAACTAGTGAGCCTTTTAAAATATTTTCGAAAAACCAAAAAATTTTTTAGAAAATTGTTTGAAAAATGTTGTATAACTAAAATAAATGGCGGCTTGAATACCACCATAAATTTGGGTTTGGTTTTCAAAATTTTTCTAATTTATAAAAAAAAATGCACACTGATATTCATATACAGGGTATTCTATCAATTAACTCAGATGATTGTTTATTTTCACTTTTGTTTTAAATTTGCGGGTTTAATCAATACTTAGAAAGAATATAATTTTATTTTAAAACCTTCTTTAAATTTTCAAGTCTTGAGCTGTTCGAAAAGAAGAACCGTTTATTTTTCGAGAAATTTTTGCATTCTCTTAAAATCATTATACCTCAAAACTACTTTTAAATAACTCGAATAAATGTTACCTTAAATCTTCGACATTGGTATAAATTTAATAAGTAAATATTTACTTTATCAAATTTTCAAATCGCCTTCAGCATTTTAACATTGAAACAACTTAGGAGGAAAATAAAAATAAACATACTGTATACAAAATTTAAATGTAAGATAGACGATATTGATATATTTATTTATATAAATAAATACGAATAAGAAAATAACATTAAATGCGCCCAAATATGAAGTCAACTACATGAATTATTTTATATACTACTTGTATATATAAGCCAGTCGGTGGAATAATAATAATAATAATAATAATATAGTACCCAATATGTATTTGGCAGTTTAAAGTTCCTGTTGTGTAGTTCACGACAGCAGAAAATTATTTCCTTGCTTCAGCAAAACTTATATAAGTTTGTGTCTTATGTATATTTCAGTCGTAGACTTAGAGTGAAATCATTTTACCTACTTATTATAATATAATATAGTCTACATATACAAGTAGTGCCTGCTGTGTAAGACATCTACTATGTCGTTCAAGAAAAACCACATAAATATGATTTTAGAATGTACATGGCAGAATATAGTTCGTAAGGAGATACGTTGAGTATTAAGTTATCGAGTTAAGATATTCTCTGTCTAGCGTAGTTTATAAGAAACCACATACATTGCCAAGCAATATGTTGTTCACATAAACATCACACTTATGTGGTAAAAAGCGCATTAACATTCGATTAAAATTATGCATTTTCTGGATGTTTGAAAAATTTGAAAAAGGTGGAATTTTTAAATGTCTAAAATTAGAAAAAAAAATACATTTGACATTTTTTAATGTTTGTTATTTTGTTTCTATGCTATTAAAAATATAATATAAATTTTTTTTTTCATAAAAAAAAGCCGCTGATCTTCGTTTCATTTTTAATGCCTTCATTGAGATTCAAAAAAATGCCTGGTTCACATAAAATGAAGCAAACTATTTATAAAACTACTAAAAATAAAAGAAAAAGTCAGACGTTATATCTAGCTTGAACAGTACATTAAATTCCACGAACAAGTAGAATTAGTCTTGAGGTTTTGTAATAAACATATCACGTTATATAAAACACACGCTTTCAAAACAATTAAAGGTATATTCACTTTTCAACGAAAATGCTTAAATATTTATAAATTTTATTCATAAACGTATTATTTATATTTTTAATAACCAAAACAGTTATAAAGTTATAAAATAATAGTTACTATCTTAAGATATGATCAAAAACCCGATTGAAGGCATTAAAATTTTAGTTTTTGGGATAAATAAGAAAATTTTTTTTTCAATGCTAGTAGTAAATTATTAGCTATAACTATTACTACTGCATTATTTTCAAAGCGGCCGTTGTCTCTGTCAATGTAGCACCCGTTACGCAATTTTTCTATAATAAAAGCCAAACCACGACCAATAAGTTTACAAGACGCCTTAAATAACCCACAAAAATGATTGTGACATTTAAGCGCTATACAACTTTCGCTGTATAGTTTGGATAGTAAATCACAAAAATATTTATTCACTAACCATTGACAAATTTGTCGCGAGAACGATAGACCATAAGTATTTTTATGTTATTCTTATTTTCGTCTCATTTGGTCAAGTTATACTTACCATCATTTTCCATCAAAATTGAAAAATAAATTTTTCCTAAATGTATACATGTAATTACTTTACTAATCGTTCATCCATAATTTATTTTGTCGACACAGAATTTTATTATTCATATATTTATTATTTAGGTTTTAAGTTAGTACGAACGCCTAGGCAGGTTTAGACTTGTGGTTGAAATTATTTGTACCTTATTTTCAACTTTGAAGATGAATTTTGTTATAACTTCATGAATGTAGACGAAAAATATGATTAAAATTTTTTGATATCTGCCTTGGTTTTCGAACTTACTCCAGATATTGAAAAATTGTATTCTTACTTTTCATCATATACTGTCAAGTTATAACATAATTCACCATCAAAATCGAAAATTATATTTTTTTTTATTTGTGTCACCACTACCGTGCTCGTACATCCTTAATTAGTCGGACACAATGTGTTTTTTTTATGTTTTCAATAAATTAAGGTTTTAACTTTAATTTAAATGGTGTGATTTTTAATTCCACCAACTAGTTTTGGAGAAATATGTGAAAACATATCTTCGATCTGCCATTTTCCCATAAGAATATGTCTACTTTTGAAGTCATTTATTTATTTACATAATCGGGCAACCCTCCCTCAAATTTTCAGAATTCATTTAAACTCAGTCCAACTTCTTAAAAAATAATGCAAGCCTTTTATCCAAAACGCACTTTTAAAGGTTCTATTTATTTAAATAATAATCGGGTAACCCTCCCCCTCTCCATTTTTCTGATTTTATTTCAACGTATTTAAACTTACATATAACAAAATGAAACACTTTGCTGAAAGTTACTATCTTGCCTTAAATTTCGTTAAACTGTCTTAGTACTTTTTGTTAGGTACAGTAGTAGATTGAAACATTTTCAAATGTTAAAGACTAAATTAGGTATTAAGAAACAAGTTAAAATATTTATCAAAAGTTGTTGTTACATTCTTAATTAACATAATTTTAACTCTGTTACATGGTTGGTTTTACATTATAAAATATCTAGCTTGTAGAAACACTTACATATAATCTTTAACATATATACCTAGGTGAATAAAATCATCTCACCTTATCGTATAGCGTCGTCTACTTTCTAGAGTTCTAGTTAGATATTTATTTTGCTAATATGATGACAACTTGTTTCTGTTCTCTTTGACAATTCGTCGATTATTTATTTACAACAAAATTTACATTACAATGTGTTTTTGGCTTCAATCATCACTCTATATTAGGAAAAAATATAGTACCTAAAGTCAAATGCATCTTCATCATTCGCAGTATCTCAGCAGATATTGATATTTACTGAACAGCATTTGTATTGAAATGGGGGTATTATATCAAAAGTAGGCTGATGACTTTTAGTTAAGATCTAAAAATAAAATTTTTAATCGAAAAATGTATAAAATAAAATTAGATTCTTCGGTTTGGGTACTTAAATGATACCGTTAACTTTTGAGGAGATAAAGTTTCAAATACGCAAATTATGATACCTTGAACATAGCAACAGAACGTACCTTGAAAAAAAAAAACGAGAGGTGTCGTGGGACACTCGGTAGGAACTATGCTCCTTTCGTAAGGTTTTTCATTTTTTGTCTCTGGATACTTTTTGCATTTCTGTGCGTTGGTAATTTTAAGTTTAATTTGTTTTTGTTTTTTATCGTTTTTTCTTGCACGATACTGTTTGCATATCTGTGCATTGGAAGTTCTGAAAATTTAGAGTATTAATTTAAGAAGTCAAATATTTGTTTGATTGTTTAAAGAATTAAATATTATAGCTACTTTAACTCTATATTTTATGAATTAATTGTAGTATTAGTTTAAAAAAGACATACTTCTGATTGTCAGAAAATTTCTTTGCACTTTTTGTGGTTTTCCCTCCCAACCAGCAAACAAATTATAACGTGAGATAAGGAACATAGTTTCAATAATTGAAACATGGTAATATGTACCTATCCAAAAATGTTAATATTATATTCTTAGTTTTTATCAGTTATAAAGTACAGGTATTCGAAGTGTGAGTGGTATAAAGGTCCAATTCACCCTAAATCAGTAAAATCTATTTTCCGCTCAGAGCAGTGAATATTTTTAAGAGATACATGAAGGATTTGCCATGTTTTTATCAGTAGTAATATTGAAATTCTTAAAAACAATACATTGTGTTAAAGAGGAATAACAGTGCTATAATCAAGTATAATTTTCATTGAAGTATTAAAAAAATGGCATAAAACACATAAATGTAAATTTTAATTCTGGCTACTATACCTTCCCCTATGATGAACCATACTATTATACATTCTATAGAAGGTTTGAGAATACCATTTGGTATTGACATTATACAGGTTTCTCATTCAAAAGTAAAATCAATTTTTAATATATATCATATTTTTCAATATTTTTATTATAAAATTTCCAATATGCAAGCATTTTCAACATTTTTCAACATCAACGCGCTTCAAAAACTAATGATGTATAACTTAGAGCGACGTAAAATATACTAGAGATTTCAACGAGCATATTTAATTTTTTTTCAATGATATATGATAGATATGATTTTAATGCTAAACTGACTCCCTGAAAAAAAAAACTAAAGCTTCTTTCTAGTATTACAATTTAGTAAGAATCTTCCTTGAAAAAAGACAAAGGCAATAATAACAAGTATTTAAAGAGAGTTGTTTAGAGATAATGATAAGATATACTAAGGTGGCCAATAATTTTCTTAGGTGACCACTAAGCGGGTGGGTGTAGCAGGCGGGCTAAGCAATAGTATTAGCTATAATAATGAAAAATTAGAGCTGCATTTGTGTTATTTTGATTAATAATTGCTGATCAAATGTTATAATCAAATAAATTAATTGTAGGTGAAACAAAGTTCACGGGGTCAGTTAGTAATAAATAAAATTATTACAATATGCCCACACTTATTCGAAGCAATTACATCTTATAAAGGCATATTAATTAATTACTTGAAATTGATTAATTCATGTTTTTGAATTATTCTTAGATGCTGCCATCTAGTACTGGAACTGTGTTCCTTATCGCACGTTTTGATTTGTTTGCAGGTTGGGAGATAAATCCAAAAAATGTGCTACATGATACCAAATGATACCAAAAACCGACATGAGGTTTACCTAGGAAAATAAAAGTTTTTTAAGACACCTCTCGTTTTTACCTTGCCGTACAAGATTCATTTCAAAATTTTTTAAATAATAACACTGCATAGCAAGTCGTCAGAAGCATATGCATCAACGCAAAGGTATATAAAGGCATTTTAAAACAATTAAATTTAACGTATGAATAAATTATATACATAAAGAAAAACAAGTGTCTAGGGAGTCGAAAGCGAAGATGTAACAGTATAAGAAGTCGAAAGAGAGAGGATGCGGTGTGTTGACGATGATAAATCTAAGATAGTAAAGGGAGTAAAAATATTTTCTAACTTTTATTTATTTTAAGCTCCATTTGGTATATACACACTTAGTAAATAAGCGTGAAAACAAATTGACTTTTCATTAATTCATAATTGAAATTAAAAGTTTTCTTTAATCACTTTATAAAATAAAATTTAGGGGTAAGATGTAAAATAAGCTCTTCATTGCATCTTTAAGACAAACAATTTTTAAATTATCAAAAGAAATGACCAAAGACACCCACGTCTGACTGTGCAAAATTTCAAATCGATATTCCAATAAATAACGAAAACATGATAATGGCTTCATCGTAAATGCGACACACTATTTCAAATAAAACAATAAAAGTTAGTTTTTTTTCAGTTAATATAATACATTTTTAATACCTGGTCAGCAATCAATAAATTCTATGAATAAATTTCGAAAATAATTTTTCATAAAAATAAATTTTCAAATTTTTTAGAAAATTAAATTGCATATATTACCATAAATCAATGTACATTATACAATATATATATATATAAATATAATATACCTATGTTACCTAATTCAAGTGCATATTATATGTAGTATAGAGTAATATTATATAAATTGTATATAATGTAAATTACGGCAAATTATTAGGACTGACGATCTAAAATAACAATCAAATTTAATGTAATTTATGTAAATTACAAATATACGACAATCCACACATATATTTCCTACTAATCATTATATGAATGATATGATCTCACCAAATCCATTCTATTCCATTCACAATGTAATCATACAATTGGTATTAGTACCTATAGTATAAAAGATTATTATCATTTCTAAAATCGAAAAATATAATAATTAATTTCAAAAAGAGTAAAAATAAAATAAATTTATTTTATTTTTACTCTGTGTGAAAATCAATTATTGTCTACAGGTAGGTATGCCTTTTTTAGGATTATTAAAAAAGGATGGGGACGTCGAAAAAATCACGAAATCCGAAAAAAACACTTTGTTGTGAATAGGGCAAGGGGTGAACTTAAAAATCCCATATGGAAGCCCCCATTATAATTACAAATTTCTTTTTTACATGTTAAATATAGTTAGTTTTAATTGAGACATTTTTCCCCGCATTAGTTGAACTTAGTAGAAGCGCCAAGGCAAGCTTAGACTTGTGGTTAAAATTACTTATATTTCAAATTATTTATTAATTATACCTCAATGAATGTAGACGAAAAATAAGAACACAATTTTTCGACATCTGCCTTGGTTCTCGAAATACCAAAAAATAAATAATTAAACAAAATTTTAAATTTCCGATATTTTAAAAATTACTCCAGATACCGAAAAATTTTAAATTTTATTTTATTATTCGTCTTATATTGTCAAGTTATAACATAATTCGACATCAAAATTGAAAATATATACTTTTTAAATTTGTGTTCCCACTACCGTGCTCTTACATCCTTAATTAATCGGGCACAGCGGTTTTTTTCAATAATTTATTATGTTTTAACTTTAATTTAAATAATTTTTTTTACTTAGACCGACTAGTTTTGGAGAAATCTATAAAAATATATTATCCATCTACCGTTTTCCCATAAAACCAATGTTAAATAAGCCTACTTTTGAATTCATTTATTTATATAAATAATCGGACAACCCCCCTCAAAATTTCAGAATTGATTTAGACTTAGTCCAACTGCATATAAAAAAAGCAAGCTTTTTATCTAAAATGGCCCTGGTACATCCTTAACCTCTTTAAAAAATGCCCAACAGTTTATTTTGCTAACTGCTTGCAACACGTTTTTAAAGAGCTCTCAATTGAGCATTGATTCTAATCAACTCTCTCTGATGTGAATATTTCCTGGATTACAGTAATCAAAATTTTATGAAAGATTGTTGAACTACTTCAACAAATATCATTATTTTTTGTTATAACAAGATTTATTTTTTGCACTTGCAAACATATCAAGTATTAATTCTAAGCGGCCCATACCTGATACATTGTGTATTATGAATAGAACTTTATAGATAGAAACTATGTTAGACATTTCTACAAACAATTACAATGTTCTTCTATGAAGTAGTATCCTTCATGATCTTTCAAATCGTATAAATGGTTATTTCGAAATTACACAAGTGGATGCACTTTTCAAACTTCAAATATTTAGATATATTTTACACATTACATTGTTTATCCTTAAATTGATAAGTAGGAAGTGGTACTACCACAATTGGAAAAGTACTGAGTGCCATTTGAAATTGATTTACTTTATATTTCACTACGTATATGTTATAATGTTACCACATGAGAGAATAAAACTAGAACGAATCACTAAACATTTAGTCCGGGCTCATGCAGATAATGTCTCTCCTCTTTTCAAAGATAAGAAAAAAATAAATGCAGAGAATTTACGCTGCAATTGTCGGTATCCAATTCTGTCTATTCTTTCCTTGACTCTCATTATGAAGTTTTCGATAGTCTCATTACTGCTTTAGAATTCAGTATTGCGATGCTCCGAAATTCCGTTTTAAATCGTCCCTCTTAGTAAGATAAATTATAATTAACTTTGCTGGTAACTATAATCTCTAAGTCCAGCCCTTGTGTAGCTACAACTATATATATATATCAAGGGTGAAATTACCTCTTCCGGTTGAAACAACGAGGTTGACTTTTTGCACAAACGATAGGAGGAGTTTTTTTATTCTCAAAAATAAATTTTCGAATTCTAAGAGAAATTAATGCTTCGTTTTTAGTAGCCGTATCTGATGTGGTTTGCAATTAAAAGCGCAATTACTAAACAAATCATTCAACCAAAAAATTATTTAATTTAAAAAAAAATTAATTTCATTTAAAAATAATGCGTTGAAATTAACTCTTCCGATAGGAGCTGGGGGTGGATTTCATGCGTAATCGATAGAGCGTGTGGAATAACCTATGTGGTGAGCCCGTTTTTCGAAAATAACGGACTATTGAAACCTTTTTGAAAAAATTTCATCATTTGAAAGCTTCGATTAATTCCAAATGCATGTTTATTTTTATGTGAATAGATTCTAGGTTAAATGATGGTCAGCTGCATTTTTCCAAATGGAATCCTATATTTTTTGTAGGTGATTTTGTAGATGAATTTTATAACACAAAAAAGATAACTTTTATCTGAAAAAACAATTATTTTAAAGCATATTTTTTTGTGATTTGATCAAAAAATAATAGGTATTCTTATCGAATTCTTATGCTGTTGTTTTTCAAATTTCGCAGAATGTGAAGAAGTGTTTTTTATTAAAACACTAAATCGTTTCTTTCATACATTGTTTGCAAATTTCAAGTTAAAAAAGATCTGTATATTATTCACAGTGCATCCGACCATTCCGCGTCTGATACGCATTGTTTTTCTAAACTTTCGTAAGGTAAAAAGCACAAATTCAACAGTAAAATTTGCTTTTCTTGATTTTCAGAAAAGATTTCTGTTTCTATAATTATGATCAAAAAATTTTAAAAAATTCTACCGTGATAAACAATAGTAACGAGCTTGACGGATTTTTTACCTGTATTATTTGTACCGCGGATATATTAAATATCCTCTCCAGCTTATTCTCCAATTTTAACAATATCGGGGACAAAATGAGAGACTAAACAGGATACTACTTCATATATTAATCCAATATATTCTTATCAAAGGCAGCAATCCTATGGTGCATAGACGGCTAGCTAGCTAGTGATGGCAGTTGTGCTCAAGTTCTTTGTAATTTTCTGCCTCACTGAATAAAAGGTAATAATGATTTTCATATCATTGACATGAATATGAAACTAGTGAATGAATAGGTAGGTGTGTAGATAGATATATAGAGGTAGTTACCTATATATGTATACATATACAGCAGAGTAGATGAAGTAAACAACAGTTGAAGAGTGAGTGAAAGGAATGTTGTTTGGTGAGAGAGTAATGTAGTGATATGATAAAAGAGAGAGTGGGGCAAATAGTGGGGGTAAGAGAATATAAAATATATATATCAAAAGTTAGCTCATAAGTAAGCAACATAAACCTAGCAAACACAAGGACCGTTTTGTATTTCTATTCTAAATACATACACATACAGTGATGTCATAAAATAATGAAGGTGAAATTAACTACAAGTCGCAGAATACATTGGTATAAATGAGAAGGATTGAAAATATGTTATTAATTACAACAAATTGAGGAATTATAGGAGTATTTACCATAATGTCTGGAGCAACAAAGTAAAAGAACAATTACACTCTTACTGTAGGTGTATCCTCTATCGGATTGATTCTCAATTCTTGTACCAATAGATTTTCTCTATAGTCATGCTATTACCAAACCTAGTAGCTAAGTTGGTTAAAGTATAACCAATTCTGTGTACCTATGCGCTCGCCACAACGCAATTTAATTTAAATAATAGTTGTGATGGGCTGGTGTAGTTCATTGTATATGCAAGAAAAAAGTGCACACAGCCTCTCAAGATAATTGAGCAGCTGATAAATGAAATTATCAGCGGAAAGGTGGTAAAATACATACACGATATCACAATGGAACCTATGGCCCAAGTGTGTTCTTCGTGGACAGCCTTATAATACAGCCTTACCTATACATATTATTAATTCCAAACTCCTGTTTAGAGTTTTGGACAGCGCTACTTAGAGCGAAGAGTGTTTTAACTTGAGCCATAATGATTGTTGCAGCTACAATGTTTGACAGATCTAGCTCTAGAGGAACTCTAGCAGTATGTTTATAACTTTAGCTTCAGTGTTTATGAACCTTAACGGACTAAGTGATACACATTTTTCCGTCATTATTTGATTGACTCTCTTTACGTTCATGCATCCAAACAAAACAACACACATACATTTTCAGAATGATTTTTCTATCCTTATCTTCTTTATTATCATAATTTAAATTATCCGACTGTGTTTTAAAATATATAAACTATATAACCATCATATTATTTTTAACACAGAGGAGGAGAGGGAGTAATCGTTATATTTTCAACTTTTCCCGTTTCAATATTAACATTTTATTTAGATTAACGTTTAAGTTTTTTAGGGTTCCGTCCGTCTTTATATTCGTCGTTATATTACCTTCACTTTCTTTTTTATAGTTTTATTTAAATGCGTTCCTTGGTTATTATTTATATCTTTACTTTTATATAATTGTCGTTTAATGCTTTAGCCTGTTTGATACTTCATCAAATATAAACTACTAGACGGATTAAACTATGACGGATGAAAAATGGGTTTATTTCAACACTTTTTATCTTTTTTCTATGTAAATTTCAAGGTATAAATTATAGAAATATATCCCGAGAAAAAAATATCAAAACTAAAAAAAAAAACTTAAAAATAAATTTATTTTTTTTTTGAAAATATTACATACTTTTCAAAAAAAATGTAGGTATGCAAACTTCAAAGCTGTTGTAAAAAATATTACTTGATCTATCATATTTATGACAGGTCAGGAATAATATGTTAGATTAGTACTAAGCAAATTCATCTCGTCTGAAAGATTGTACTGCCTTCAATAAACAAAAGTCGGTTCTCCCTGGGAACTTTGGACTTACCAATAATGTAAGAAAGTCGTAATAAAGATTAGATACTTATAAAGATTATAAAGATATTATACAAATATTAAAGATGTTCAGAAGCAAGATGCTGAAATTCAATAATCTCAAGGTATATGAGGTTTCCATTATAAAAACAGTATAATGAGTTATGACAGAGTTAATGAGGTATATTTAGCATTAGGATTCTATCAGGTAATTATTATAAAAATTGGGGAAACCCATGTCATATTAAAGCTCAACCCAATGAATCTAATTCGAGAAAGTCAAGTTATTAGTATTTCTTTCATTTGTCCTAATGTATATCGAATTATAATAATCACTAGTTAACAAATATCGAATCATTTTATATCATTTTTTTTCAGTGGCAATAACTAAATGCAAACATACATTTGTTTCATTTTTATTACGTCAAAAAAAAAAAGGAGTCTAAAAATAATTAGAAAATTTCACGCCAATGAAAAATGTGTAAAGAACCGTCTTAAGGAATTAACATAACCCTTTCATATCAGTAAATGTTCAGGTTTAACAGATTTTATTTAAAAGAACAATAATAGGTAGGTTCTTTTCATTGCTATTAATTTATCGTAATCATGAAATTTATGCATATAAATATTCACTTTGACTCTGACAAAAGAAGTCACAAACTCCTCATGCATTTTTAATTTATTACTATGTAGAATATATAGAAAATATATTATTTATATTCTTATAAAATAATTCGAGAAAATTTTTTGTTAAAGAGTTATTTTCTGTTGAATAATATAGGGGTAGACAGATAGAGAATATTTCTGTAAGTTTCTAGTAACATTATAGGGGAAAGTTTTTAAGGTAGATTTTTTCTAGTTCACTCTCTGTCTAGGTCGAATAACTGCAGGTTTTGAGGTTTTCAAATAGATATAGTTGGCGTCAGTTTTCTAAAATTTTCAATTAGTCTATAAAAGTCTGCAAATGAATCAGATACATGAAATATGATGAATACTGTGTATCAAAGAGCTCATATTTCAAAATCAACCACGTATGGCTGTGGTTGATTTTCGACAAACATATGTATCATGAAATACTTGCAGAGAAATTTGGTTATAGTTTCGTCAAAAAATTACAAATATGACCGTTAAGAATTTCTCCATCCTCTCAAATTGTATTTTCAAATAATAAAACAGAAAAAATACCACAAAATTATTATTTTATTTTATTCTTTTTTAACCCCCAAACTAAAAAAAGAGGTGTTATAAGTTTGACCGCTATATGTGTGTGTGTATCTGTGTGTTTGTCTGTCTGTGGCATCATAGCGCCTGAACGGATGAACCGATTTTAATTTTTTTTGATTTCATTTGAAAGGTAATTTAACGGAGAGTGTTCTATGTTTCAAGTGCGAACTTGAAACATATGTTTCAGTACCCGCAAAAACTAAAAAATTGGCGATCTTCAAAATCGATTCAGTTTGGAAACGCATGACATATAATTTTAATATATAAATAATTACTATGGAAATGAATGGTCACATGAACCTGCCTCAATTCATTTCGAAAAGTGAAATGGTAAAATAATTAGGTAATTCAAAACAATAATTCAAAAGAACAAAGTCAACTCAAATATTTCAATTTCAAAATATTTTCAAAAATTTGTCCCAAAAATGATAGCTCTCTAAACATCTTTTTTATCTCATCTGATGTCCTTGACCATCACTTTGATATTGATTTAAGAAGAGGTGTTATAACTTTAAAGTGTTTATCTGTGCGTCTGTGGGTTTCTCAGTGGCATCGTAACCCCTAAACCCAGAAATCGGTTTACAAGGAATAAACCGCAATTTGTCGGGGTTTTTTTTAATTTTGTCGATTTCCAGTCAATGATCAACTTCGAAGGTGAAATAAAAACTAGAGTTTATTAATTTTAAAATTAACGATTTTTGAAAAAATACTCCTTTTATAAAGACCTTTGTAGGAATCTTCTTTTGAAAGGAATGATCGAAATAAGTAAAAAATACGGTCGATCTTGACAATCTTCCCATACTAATTTGTTTTTATTATAATACATTATTTATTCATAGCATGCCATACAATATTATAGGCTATACTTTTGAATTTTAGTGAAAAATTTACATGTAAAATTTACTATTAAAGATTGGTTGTTTGACTAGGTATAAGATTGTCGTTTTCATCAATGGTTTTATTATAGGTAGATACTTGTAGGGCATATAAAATATACAAAAGGACGCTACCTTTATAATTCTAAGAAATGTGTATATCAATTTTTTATGTTCGTAAGCTGGGTAGTTTTGAGTGGTTCCGAAAATATGAAGTTTACAAGAATATTTACGGTGACATTGATAAAATTGAGATTATTTATACTGTCACAGAAGACGTTAAAGGATTTTAATAATCAAAACGCGTTTTTATTTAATATAAGTGAAAATTAAAAAATTTTGTAGTAGGCACATAAAGCAATTGACAGATTATGCAAGTTAGCAACATTTCAGAATCCAAGTTTGAGTTAGAAGATGTAAAAGGTTAGAGGAACGAATTTATGGAAATGGACATTTGAAATCTCAAATTCGTTCGTTTGTATACGTAATTCAAGTTGCTTATTGATTAATTTTGCAAGTAAACTTAAGCAATAAATAACCGTTCCATTGAATTAATAATTTCTTGTTTATTAACAAATAGAAACCTTTGTGCCACTAACTCATGCGTTGCTAATGATATTTGACACCTACGAAACACATTCCATGAGATATTAGTAAAATGCGAGCGGTTTCTTTCATTTTCTTTTATTTGTTACATCTTTAACTGTAGGGGAACATGGGGTAATGAAAACCTGCGGGTAATGGACTTCCATAATGACCGTAATTTGTTTCGATTGAAGGTTAAGCGGGTAATGAGAGCTATATGGCTCTCATTACCACATCGCAGGATTTTTTATTCCTTGCACCTATAATAAATTGCAGTTTCGTGGGAAATAGGAAAAAATATGATGGTAATATGTGCCATGAGTACTCCAGGAATGTGCATCCCACTTCCTATTATTTTTCCACACCAACACACTTGCCTCGTCTTGAAAAAGGTGGGCCACGAAGAGCTATCTACACCTGCTCCCATAATAGTTGGACAAACGAGATCATTTTGTCACTAAATGTTCCTTTTGTTATTTGATTCTTTGATTTATAAGATTATATTTATTTGACACTGACGGAAATCAAAGATGAAATTACTATAAACCAATAAATATTTAAATAGCTCCCATTCGACTAATGGAACATTTATTGGCTCCTATTTCTTCGGGTAATTGGAGCAGAAAAGACAATATCCAGAATTTTTTTTATTTTCGCCAAATGTTACTTAGGTTTAAGGATTTTCTATAATTTTTTAATAACCAGATAAGTACAACTTACGTTAATGCCAAATACTAATTTAATTTATAGAAATTATGAGTTTTATTAACAATATTCCTTATTAACAATTACTCCACGCTCCTCTACTAATATTAAAAATGACATTTCAATAAAATCCTGTTCTAGAAAGTTAATAACATGTGGTTCTTCCTGTAAACGAAGTATATAGTTGTAAAATAAAATAAACAAATTAATTCACATGCATTTTGATTATAAAATAATATTTTACATGATATCGAAAGTACAGTATTTTATTATAACTCACCACACAGTTTTTTGTTTGTTTCAGTAACAAACATGTTGCGATTACGTCAGAGTAAATAAAATTATATAAAAAAAAGCGTAGTATAAGTTAAGTTGTGTTCGTTATTGTTATTGTTGAATTGTTAACTTTTAACTTTTCCACATGATAGTTATTATTTTCATCCGAAAATTGAAATCAGAAAGTATATGATATCCTTAAGATTTGAAATGTCCAGAATGTTATCACCGTTTTTTGATAACTTCCTAGTCAGTGTATACGATATGTGTTATTTCAGTCACGTTTTCTCGTGAAAAGCACAACAACAAAATTTACTGAAAAGACTGACAAAAGTGGTGCATGTAAAAAGGGGCATTGAGGGAGGGTGTGTAAAAATATCACCTGTCTCACCGTCTAAAAGACGGTGGGGTCAAAAAAAGATAAAATTTGCGTGAGTAAGGTTCGCACTCACATGAACGATTTGTGTTTTAAACTCTATGCGTTGTTTGCAAGCAGGAATAAGGAATCAGCCACAATAGTGATATTTAAAACGCCGTAGCTTTGTCGACATGCATCAAAAATTAAAAAGAAAAGTTTTTAGTTTAAAAATATTGGAAAAGCTGTAAATGTTGCTTCATGGAACTTAAGGTGTTTCGATACCAAAACGAAAATGATACAAAAAAAACTGAAATTTTTTGTGGCAAATAATGAGTATTTAATACGTCCTTTGTATAAACTTCAATTCGATGCCCTTTTTACATGGTAGTAAATGAAAAAGTACTCATAAAAATGTTTTAACATTTATATAAAAAACTTGTATCAATATTCCTCAAGTTTAAAGCTTTAAAATCATATATATCAACAGTAAAAACTGTACATAAAAATGCAAAAAAATTTTTGGTAAAAAACAGACTTGATAGTTAATTTCTTCTAATCCGTACAGAGAATCGATATGAATTTTCCACAAGAGACGTATAAAAAGATGATTAATTGATAAATAAAATTTTAAATCTTTGGTATTATTTTCAATTTACCGTATCGAAATATTTTAAAGAGTTGAAATGAAAATGATAACAAAAATTTTAAATTTTATTTATCAATTAATCACCCTTGTATAGGTCTTTTGTGAAAAATTAATATCGATTCTCTGTACGGTTTATGAAAAATGTTCCCATTTTTGATAAAAAAACAGACTTTGGTAGTTCATTTCTTTTTAACTGTTCAGAGAATCAATTCGAATTTTTCACAAAAGACGTAAAAAATAATGATTAATTGATCAATAAAATTCAAATTTTTTGGATCATTTTCATTTTTTTGGTAACGAAATACCTTAAATTAGTTTAATTGGCCTCCCTTTTAATTTTAGCTTTAATTGGATTGAGAATTGGAATTCGGAAATGTTAACAATGCCCCGATTCATGGAACACCACTTTTATATTTTTTGATTGAAAAAGCCAATTCATGATGCATGACGCTACAGGGTTCTCAATATAAGCATTGGCTAGGTTTCTTTATTTTGGCCGATTTCGAACTTTTAGCTCCAGGCACTTTTAGTTTTCGAATAATGTCAGACAGATATCGGTAGTTATTGATTTGATTGGACGACCATTAATGGTCATATGCACTACCGCTTGTTGTTGTTATTGTATAAACATACAGAAGTATAAAGAGTCATAAATAATCAGTTTTAAACAAAACCATTAATTACTGTTTTATTATCCATTTAGATCATCTTTATTGTTAACGCCTACAAGCCATTAAACAAACGAACCTATTTGAATTTGTATACAAAATAGCCATATAATATAATATATCAAATTAAATATATATTTTCTACTCTTACCAACCACAAAACATTACCAACGGCCATACCATATCCATCGTATCGCCTTCGTAGGCATTTTCTTTAAGAAATATTTACTTATAGTACCTTCCTATATATAAGAAAAATGTATTCAAATATAAACTATGGCAATAAAACATCTTCGATCTTTCTTTTTTAAATTGAAAAACAGGTGCGACTCATGTAGCCTGTTATAAATTGGACTAATAAAATAAATAATTAAAACAAGTGAAAACAAACAATTGACTGAGTTAATTGTTGAAATACCATGAGTCGATGACGCAATCGTTTGTTTAAAAGATATCCACTTTTAAATAGCCACACACACACATAACTGATATTCCTATTAAATATTAATACAAACTATAAAATTTGTACCTTATTAGCGCTCGCGTGGGTAAACAGTGATGTTTACAAAAAAATGTTTAATCAAAAGTTGTTTATTTTTTTAGAAGGAACATTTTTCATATTTAAACTTTTGTTCTATCTCTAACGGTTTACAATATGTATCCTACGGACCCAAGACCCAATTGACCTATATTGCTCATTTACGCCCTGAGTACGCTATAAAAATTTCATCTTGAGGCCTCTTTTCGTTTTTGAGTTATCGAGTTGACAGACGGACGGGCAGACAAACAGACAACCCGAAATGGACTAATTAGGTGATTCTATGAACACCTATACCAAAATTTTTTTCGTAGCATCAATATTTTTTAGCGTTACAATCTTGGGACTAAACTTAATATACTATGTAAATTTCATATAAACATGGTATAAAAATAAAAACCCGACTGCGTTAAATAAAATTTGAAAAGCAAGAAACAAGTCTAATAGTTTACATATAGCGACTTCCAAAACTATATAACCGAAACTGTAAGAACTTTTAGAGCATGTTGTCAATATCTACATAAAGTAAAAAAGTAAATTGGAAAGTGGCAAGCATTAATTTTAGTTCCCGTGGTAAATTCATCAGTTTTTGTGCTGAATAAAACATAAGGAAAATGTATACGTGAAACTTTCTTTCATATTATAACTCCGTTAATTTTCGTGCAAATGACGAAACTTTTTTCATTTTCACGGATTTTATAGTACTTTAAAAAGTTTATAAAAAACTTTTTTCAAAAAACGTCCAATTTTTGAGATTAACTTTAAATACTCCGAATTTCAATCACCAATAACTCGGAAAGAATTGACTTTTCGAAATTTACTTAAATGACACTTTTGGCTTAGACTTCATCGCGCTATCGATTCCCTTTACCATTTTCCACTTCCTAGAAGAGGTGATAGCCACCTACTGCATAAAAGCACCACTAAGCACCATGTAACTTTTGATCTAGAGGGTGAACAAAGGTTAATCCCAAATTTTCATCAAAATCGATCTAGAGGTCAAAATTTAGAGATTTTGTCTTTATTTCTTCTCGTTTATTGGAGTATTGTTCTTGTTAGATATTTAATCCATATGTTTAAATATATTTATTTTTGATTTTGGAAAAACACTTTTCTTGAGCTTTTTTTAAGGATCATGTAAAAACCGTAGCTCATAAAAAAATTGTATTATGAGATCTAACAATAGAAACTTAAGGCTTCTAAATGCTTTTTTATTTATAGAGATTTAGCCATTAAAAGTTTTTGTTATCCTCTTATTATTTCCAGTACTATATACAGAAATTTCACACGAAAATAAGGAATTTATAGTATATACAAATGCTTTAAGCTTAGTACATATTTAAATACCAAATGTATACAAATATTTTGAGCTTAGAAGCTTAGAAATATCTAACATTATAATATTTGTTAATTTATAAAGTTTGAAGTACTGTCTTCATTTGATTCATTACACAAATAATTGAAGCGTGATTAAATGCCGTTGTAACGAAATACCAAATATTTTTAAAATGAAAACATCTCAAGTCGCGTTAAGCGATTTTTAATCCCCAAACCAAAAAAGGGGTGTAAATTAGACCGCTATGTGTGTCTGCCTGTGTATTGCAGACCTAAAGCACCTAAACGGATGACGCAATTTGGATTTTTTTTTTGCTTGAAAGATAATTTAATGAGGAGTGTTATTAGTCATGTTTCAAGTGCGAGTTTAGGCTTCCATAACCGAAAAACTTCTCGGGGTTTTTTAAATTTTGCATATTTCTTACCTTTTTGTTATTATAGTTTTTTGATACAAGATAAAAATTTTAGTAAAGTGTTTGCAATGGCTTGGATCTTTACCTAGGAAGCTACATGCAAAGCACGTTGAAAAAACCGCGAAATGAAGTGCGAAAAATGTTAAAAATAAAAAATGCTGAAAAAGATTTAAGTAGTTTTATTGTAATTGTTATATTTTTAGAGTTTGTTTTGAATTGAATTGATCCACGACCGATCACTGTAGTAAAGCAACATTGGCCAAATCAATACTTAGATCGGAAACCGCTTGATAACAAAGGCGCTGTTGTGTTTTTATTGTTTATAATAGTTTTTGTATACTAATTGTTCAGTTTACATCTAGGCATAGCCGCCTACCACGAGAATGACAGAGTACATGCGGCAAGCAATGCATCTAAGTAAGAGGTATTATAGATGGTATATGAAATAAGTAAAAGTATGTCTTACATCTCCAAGCGCGTTTCAACTACTCAACGCGTATCGAAGCTTGAACACATGTCTATAACACCACTTTCTTAGATTCATTGCTTAACGCAATACTTCAATCATACTCGTGATAGGTCTATGCCTAGATGTAAACTGAACACTAAGTATACAGGAACCAATTTCATGTCTTCGTTGGATATAGCTTCGTTCGTATCTAAGAACTTTTTGAAAATCTATAAAAGTCCATTAATCTTTTTTAACACTAAAGTGTATTATTTCAACAACTTTCGATTTTTCATGGAAAATTTATATTTGCAAACAGAAAAATAAACAATAAAATGTAAATAGTATGATAAAAGAAACAATTGAAGATAAATGATATGGTCATACCCCACCCACATCATGTTGAACAAGGTATCATGTAGGTATATAAACAAAATACACGTATCTTGTGTGTAGGTACTGTTATAGGTAGGTATATACATATATGTAGATTCACAGTGATTCATAGGTAGTTAATTACAACGTGACTTTAGTAGAATGTGATTTGCATGTATATTAAACGGTTTTAGAGGTTTTATTTTATTTGAAAATTGTTTACTTTTTTTTCACTCATTTTAATGTAAGTTTATTTACAATCCGTTTCAGATTAAATTTATCCATGAGATATTTTGTCATATTAGCCCCTTTTTTTACTCGACTGTGCTACGCAAAGGAGTGGCAATGTGTTTCTTAGTCTTATATCTGTTCCTTTGTGGCACGCGTTGGACGAGTTTGATGATTCTGACGCCATTCGATTTGTCTTAACCTTGCAAGTGCTACTGAATATATGGCATAATGAAAAATCAATATGGAGACCACCAGATTCCCTATTGTGAAAAAGAAGGTATGTGTGTTTCTATGTGGCACACTAGAGACCAAACGAGTCGGAGGATGATTCTGACGTCAATCGATTTGTATTAAGCTTATGAGTGCAACTGAAGATATGAAAATAATGAAAATTCAATATGGAACTATCAGATGCCATATAGTGAAAAAGAAAAAATGAATTTCGGACAACTTTATCAAGTGCGGTATCATTGAATAGCTATTAAATAGACAAATCGATTAACGTAATAGTCATTAAAATGGATCCACGCGTTGGTCCTTATGAGTGCTTGAAACACTTCCATCTCTTCTTCTCTTTTTCTTCTCCTTAGTAGAAGCTCCCAAAGATAAAGATCGTATGAAGGTTGGTATGAAGGTTACATTTTATAGATAGCAGCTTTCAAGCTTCCTTTACCCCCTTTTCTTGCACTATATCGACCGATTATTTTGTGCGAAGGCATAGTAAATTACTGTTTTGGATTTTATCCCAGTCGTTTTTCGAATTATAAGACTAATTATATTTGCAATCAATGTATGAAACATAAATTTTATATTTTCAATTAAATTTTCGATTACAATTCAACCATTTCAACTATTCAATTTATTTGTAATATCAATAAACTAATATATTATGTTCAGAATAAAATATATATTAATATGGTACATATAAAATATTTGTCAACTATATATCATAGTTTACAACTTTAATTCAGGCAAAAGCATGTAAGATATTTGTTTATTAAAGAATTTAATATTGTAAAATATACAGTAATAAAATTATAAAAAAACAAGTTAAAATACACAATTAACTAAGTAAATTGTTGAAATACCATAAATAAGCAGTTTTTAATATCAGTATTTATATTATTTTTGTAAATAAGATAACTTTAAAAAAACAATTAGACTCAGTACGATAAATGTTATAAACAAAAGTTGTTTTTTTACAATAAATTTTTTTTTGCAATTGAATTTTCGTTCTATCTGTAACAATAAAAAAAGGATGGGTTCTACGGACACATGATCCAATTGAGCAATATTGCTATTATGAAGACAGTCACGTTTTACGTCCTGAATATTCTATTAAGATTTCAGCTCGATATCGCATTTTGAAATGGACTAATTACAGCCGGGTTTATGAACACTTATACCAAAATTTTGTTTGTAGCATTAATATTACTAAGCGTTTACAAACTTGGGACTAAACCTAATATACTCTGATATATTTCATATAAGTATAGAGTATAATAATGCAGAGAATTTTTTATTAATAAATTCTAACTGATAATGTTGAATACGTGTGTATTTCTATTCCTCCCTTCAAGCGGTTTGTTCTTGAGTAACCTATTTTCAGAAAAAATAAATATCGCAGTCCGTACCTAAACAAATTCCTAGAGTTTTTCTCCGAAATTAGAACTAGGAAGATGAAAACTGTTATGTAGCTTCGAGTTATTGGTGTATTGGTCTTTACTTAATAAGAACTGAAACCTGATAATATTCAGCGGGTGAAATGTAATTTCCCAAGAAAAAAAAACAATAACCCATTTTTCTCCCCTTTAATATTTTCAAATCAAGTTGATATGGGAAAAGTCCCAAAATTTCGAAAAGCAGGTCGAATATTGTCAATATCATGATTCATTGAACTTTGAATTTCTGCGTCAATATCTTTAAAATATATGAATACTATTTCCTAATATCATAATTAAAAGAATTGATAATAATTTTTTTAATTAATTAATTTATTAAATTATTAAGAATTAATAATTTAAAAAATTAAAAACCAGATTGTATTAAATAAAATCTGAAAGAAAGAAACAATTCCAGTAATTTACATAGCGAATTCAACAGTCAGGGACCATACCCTAAATATCGAAATCCATCGAGCCGTTTAAAAGATATGAGGTAATAAAGAAATTTGCAAACAAATATATACATACAATATAAGCACGAAAAACATAGCCACTCATTGACAGTCGGGTAAGCGTCTGTTTGGCGTATAGACTCTTTTAATTTTTGAAAATTTTTCTAGTGCATTGATCGATCATAAATTAAAATTTCATTTTAATTTCGATTACAGATCAACCATTTCAACAATTCAATTTATCTGCAAAATTAATACCTACATTTCACATTGATGTGTTCATACGTACGTAGCTAGGTATATTATAATTTAATTCACTATTACCTACAAAGTGAAACTGTGAAACTCCAACTTGAACGAATAAATCTATAGCGTATAATTAACATTTATAATTCTGTATAATTAACAATCTTTATATAATTAATAGTTAGAGTATATTATGTTTATCATGAATGGGGAAATTTTGTGGTTTATTTCATATTATGCATGATTTGTTTATATGTGTGTGTGTCTATAATCATGGCACGGGCGGTGCGTTTGAAAAATACGTGCGATATGATTGCGGCGCGTGAACACTAATCAAGGATATATCATTCTTTAATCAGAGTTAAGAAGTAAACCAATAAATTTGAAATAATACGAGATTTTTTAGACTTGGCTGCTTAGAGAAACACGGGCATATGTTATAAGGAGAAATGGATCTATCTATCATTTTGCTCCAAAACCATTCTTGGCGAACCCCCCCTCCCAAAGGTTTATGCACCAGCATGAAATCACTTGTCGGTAGATTTTGTCTGTTTTTTTTTTACATTCTCAGAATAATATAAGGTGTGAGATACCGAAGTTGTAGAATGTTTGGTCGTGTAGATCGTGAGATAATCAGCTGTAAAGTTCGCGATTTCGAGAACCAAAGCATGTAAAACTCATTATCCTCCCAACTATTTTTTACAATATAAAAAATTCTCTCGACAAAATGGGAAAAAAATTAGCAGAGTTGAAAAGAATGTTTTTCGAAAAATATTAATAGAAATAGCACCAAGTCGTTTTGTTTTCGAGATTGTGAATTTTCTGAATCTAAATTTTAATTTAATTGAAAGCTTAATTCATAGTCTGTGAAAAATAATTTAGGCTGGCGAAATTTGTACCAGAGAGGTTATTTGATCCATCACTCGCGTTGTATCTGTCCATGTTATGGTGCAACCGTGTCGATAGTGCATCAGCTTTTCGATTGGTGTTACAAGATCGAGCCTTGTTGCAAATCAGCAGAGAACCATACCTTTGACTAATAATCAAAGTAATCATCCCGCTCAGTTTTTATTTCTCTTACATCTCCCGGACCATTATAAAACAATGTGGTGTGTAATTTGATAAATAAAACACCCACACTCCAATACACACATATACATCGAGGATAAATGTGAATTCAATTTTTATTATCATCGTATTACAATGAGTGAGAAAAAGAATGAAAAGTACTTCATCACTAGTTACTATAAACATTAAACTACTGAATTAAAAATTATCTCCATGGAGTTAATAACAGAGGAATTTTTTAAAGAGGCCTTCAAATCAAATTCCCAGTCGGCTCCTGCAAAACTGCCATACCTACTTAGAGTTACAAGTTATTTCAAAAATGTATTTGAGAGATTGTTTGGGGTAGTTTTAATCCAAAAAAACGGCAAAAAAATTATTCCTAATTATTCTCCTAGGGTAAAACAATGTTTTCTTTCATTAGGAAGTCGCAAAATATTTGTTTAAAGACTTTTTTTTAACCCCCGACACAAAAAGAAGTGTGTTTGAAGTTTGACGTGTATATCTGTGTGTCTGTCTGTAGCATTGTAGCTACTAAACCGATGAACCAATTTTGATTTTTTTGGTTTCGTTGGAAAGGTAATTTAATGGAGAGTGTGTGATAGTTTTGGAAAAAATGGACAAAAACATTGTGTACTAATTTGTGTCCTCACGGATAGTAAGCAGTGACGTTTACGAAAAAATGTTTCAAACAAAAGTTTTTTGTAACCGTGTTTTGAGTAATCGTGTCCACAGACGGACAGGCAGGCAGGCAGACAGACGGACAGCCAGAAATGAACTAATTAGGAGATTTTTTGAACGCCTATACCATTACTTTAACTAAACTGAATATACCTTGTTATATATTACAAATATACAGTGTATAAAACAATATCATGGCAACATCATTTTGATGTGTTTTTTATTATCTCACGCATATTTTACGAAGGTGTCTTATTGCAATGTATTTGTCATTTGTCGTTTTTTTTTTTTTAATAATTATCCAACAACATCAAGTTTAATTACCATTTAATAAAATTATAAAGCTTATTTTATTATGATTGGTAATTATATTAGTGTAAAATTATTTCGTAGGAAGACTGTATATACTGTATACAGAAGGTTTGTAAAATAATGAAAGTATTCACCATCTTAAGAGATTTTTTTTAAATTTATTTTATTATGTATATAAGGCTTTTTGTAGTGCAATCTGCCTTAGTAAAGGAGAAGATTGACTGATTATTCTTGACTGACTGTATTCCTTAACGACAAACCTCTATAAAATGTTTTTAGAAAGTCATATTTAGTTTTCTTACTTTATTACCTTAGAGTTAACACTGGTTTATCTAAAAAATCCGTATCTCTAAAGCCATAGAACGCTACAAAATATTTTATGATGTCATATTTCGTTACCTCAATTTATTGCCTTAGAGTAAACACGGATTCTTCTAAAAAATCTGTATCCCTCAGCTACAGGCCGCTACAAAATATTTTGATGTCATATTTAGTTATCTGGACTAACCCTTTTAATTATTTGATTGCGTAATTTGTATGTTCTGAAAACGTTGGAACAACGCTCTTATGCATATATTTCATCTCAAAATGGATAGGGCTTAACCTCCGTTTTTCAGATATCTATCTATAACAGAGACACCCCACACCATAATTTTTTTTATTTTTTAAACTACATCCAATATACAATCAATCTAGGACAATCTAGGACATTTACAATAATTTTTGTAATATTACTAAACATGAATTAAAATAAATATAATAAATTTAAATTAAATACTTCTTTTGTGGAGGCTATACGTATTTTTTTCTACAAATGATATTAAAATTTACAATTTTTTAACAGTTTCTTTTATATTAAAAACATATTGAGTAACATCAACATGTAAATATTTACAAGAAAAGATAACGATTCCGACTTCGTATACTTATAAAAAGCGTACATATAGTAAATTTTTTCACCGGAAAACATTTCAATCCTCGTTTATATTTCCTTAAAACACAGTTAGAAAGAGGATGTATATTTTATACATAGGTAGATGTTTAAAAACATAAAAATCAGTTTATAAAATGTAAACTTATTCAAAAAGAAAAACGATTAAAAAATACTTTTCTCTACTTCTTGATTCTGTAAGTAAAAACTGAGTTATTTGTTAGTTAAAGTTAGTATAATATAAGCACCATATTTTTAAAAATAAATAGAAAAATAATTTGCTTGGATCAAATAATATTTACTTGAAGCAAAAAAGTTAGATTCAAGAACAAATTTTTTTGTTTAGTGTCCTAAGCTTAACAAAGAAAAAGAAAAAACTCAGCCCAAATTTTGACTCTTTTGAATATAATAAATATAGATTTTTAACGTTCAAGTTTACTTATTAAATTTTACTTCAAAAGGTGCGAAGTAATAAAGGAAGATTGTTCCAATAAAACTCTTTAAAAAAAGTTAAATAAGCTTTTTGGAGTTAAATAACAAGCGCCAAGGCAAGTTTAGACTCATTTTCAACTTTGATGATGAATTTTGTTATCACTTTATGAATGTAGACGAAAAATGAGAATCAAATTTTTCGAAGTTATAACATAATTCACCATCAAAATTGAAAATATATATTTTTTTAAATTTTTGTCCCCACTACCGTGCTCATACATTCTTAATTAGTCGGCCACAATGGGCTTTTTTGTTTTCAATAATTTATTTAAGTTTTATCTTTAATTTAAATAGTTTTTATTTTATTTCCAACGACTAGTTTTGAAGAAATCTATGAAAAAATATTATCCATCTACCGTTTTCTTACAAGACCAATATTAAATATGCCTACTTTTGAAGTCATTTTTTTTAATAATCGGACAACCCCCCTAAAATTTTCAGAATTAATTTAGACTTTCTCCAACTTCATATAAACTTAAAACAATCGTTTTATCCAAAATTTCTCTGGCACCCGTACATTCTTAAAGTAAGAGAAGTTTTGAAATACAATTTATGAAACTTTTAGCTACACGCAAAAAAATACTCAATGTTTAGCAAAGTTTTAAAAGAAATTAAGGTGAACAAATGCAACTCGCAATTTAAGTTAAAACTTAATTGGATTAGTGATTTAAATTCAGCAAAAATGAAAAGATAAATTTAAATTACTTTTTGTTTTTGTTTACTTTTAATCATGTATACGATATTTATTTACATCATGGTCTCTCGATTATAATTGATGATTTTTAATATGATACGTACAGCGTAAACTAAATATTGGCAAATATCTTGTCTAGTAATCTTAATTAAAGAGAGTTGAAAAAAATACACTCGAACCAGGACATGAATCCAAGAAGTCCGGGTTCGACTTCTGGTTCGAGTGTCTTTTTTTAAATCCTCTTTAATTAATAAATTTAAATGTTTCAGAGATACTACGACAATCGATAGAATATATTGAGATAGAAAATTTAAAAAATGTAAATGGTAAAGGCTAAAATTTATGAATAAAAACTGGTGAATTCTATAAAAATTACTTTTTGTGTTAATTTTGGGATACACTTTAATGTCGAGGTACAAATGAAAAATCTAGATTTTTACGTTAATCTTCTGGATATATTTTAATCAACTAAGTTCTTAGGTAAATTGTTGTTCACCTGTTTTAAGACATTAAAATTGTTAAAAGTAATTTTTAAATAAAATTGTACTACATTATCTTGGTAATTGCTGTTTTGAAATAAAATACGCAAACATTAATATATCATTTCGGATAGAGATTTGGATTAATACAGTCAACGTCTAAAGAAGTGGATAAAATGTATTTAGGAAAAAAAAAAGATGAGAGAAATTAGATTCATTAAAGCCATTATTGTAGATAGGATTCTTAAAAGAATTTGATAAAGGAAGAAATTATAATTTAAGTTGCAACGCAGAACGTTTTTTTTTATCGTTTTTATCTCTTTATAATACCTATCTATACAACATGACAAACTTTCTTGAAAATCCGATGTCTGCTATACGATGAATAGGAGCTTGGTACTTTTGTGAACACCTATACCAAATTTTTTTTCGTGGCATCAATATTTTGAGGCGTTACAAACTGGAGACTAAACTTGATAATATATATTACATATATACAAGGTACAATAACAAAATCAAGAATTGTATTAATTACTGAAAACTTAAACTATAAACTTTGTCAAGAAACATAGCGTTCTTTGTTAACGACTAATCAATGGCTAATCAAGAGGCAACGGAAAAATTCGCAAAAGTAAAAAAAAAAGTTTTCTTGCGATAAAAAAAAGTTGACGTCCAATGCAACAAAAGTAAATGGGAAAGTTCTAGATCTATATAAAAAAAAATCTATCCATTCACGTCAGGTAAGTTCGACTTAGCAAATTTAACATTGAGCCTCCGTAGATTAATTGGACCATTAGTTTCGCTAAAAGCTGTGATGGTGTGCATTATTTTTTCAACGTGTTCAATCTAGTTTAAAAATAATGATCGTTGAATAAAACTTCATATATAAATAATTACACGAAGTGATACTAAAAAACACATCGAATACAATTTGATAGATGGGATTTATAGAGTTTTTTTTAACAAGTATGTATATATAGCAAATTCAATTGATAATGATAACAAATTTTTTGTGCAGAATATTTGTACCCTATATATGAAATATATCAGAGTATATTTAGCTTAATCCGTAGTTTGTAACGCTTAAAAATATTAAGGCTACAATCAAAAATGTCTCCGTGAGCTCGGTAACTCAAAAATATAAAGAGATAAGGAGCAGAAATTTTTTCAGGATGTTCAAATGATTTGAGTCAAACAAGCAACTAGGTGACGGGTAGGACCTATCTTTTAAGATGTATGAAACTTTTTTGAAAGTTCTTTGTCTTCCGGTGAGGGTCCAAATTACCGCAAAATTTAAGTTTCCATTTTCTCAAAACCTATAAAGCATAGAGAGTTGCCAATTTGAAGGTATCTTTAGTCTTTTGATTCTAATTTCATACTAAATCCGTCCTCTAATACAAGGGGGCTCAAATGAGCCAAATTTTTTTTTAGCATTCTTATTCTATAATAAAAAAAATTTAACAAAAAAAAGACTTCAAAAAAAATAACGTTTATATAATGTAGTAACAATTATTGTTATTTTTGGAATCGGTGTCAGCCAAGGAAACAACCATGACCGAACAGTTTGCTACTTTAACTTGACTGACACCAACTCCAAAAATTACAATAATTGTAACTACGCATTATATTATCGTTATTATTTTACTTTTTAGTCCATATTAATTTGATTTGGAATATTTTTTTTAAGTAGGCTTTTTTTTGTTTTTATTAAAATTTTATTTATTTATTGGCTTTAAGTATACTAACTAATTTGTCACTAAAAAAAGAATTTTCGCAATCGTTTGGCTCGATATTGAGTTATTCGTGCATTTGTCGCGCGACTACTAATTAAAAAAAATTACTTATAGTGTTTCTCATTGATGCCATGTCAGAACTGGGGCAAATTAAAATGGGGAGCACCAAAAATCATCAAAATCGGTTCATCCATTCAAAAATTCTAAGGTAACAAACATAAAAATAAAAAAAATACAGTTGAATTGAGAACCTTCTCCTATTTTTGAAGTCGGTTAAAATTATAGAAGTGTATTTGCTTTGCGTATTGACACGTTTAAAAAATAGAAAGAAACGAAAAAATTACACAGAAGTCAGGAATAGAACACAGTATATATCCGGTCTAGGGCATAACTAACTCTGCCAGTTTTGTTCTACGTAAGTGACTCAATTATATGTAACCCTCTTCGCGTCTTATTCTACTTGTATGTTTATGTAAATGGATAAATCGATTTCTATTTATTTTTTTGATTGTTTGAATGGTTGACACCTCTCTTTTTGGTTCGAGGGTTAAAAAACGAAAAAATAGAATACAGCGAAAACATTTACACGTTGTTATAACACTTTATATACAAGTATAAATAGAATTAAAATTAGGTAGACAAAATAAATTCAAAACCAATTATTATCTAGCGTATAATAAATTTTTTTCCAACGAATACCTATTATTTAATCTTTTATGAAAGTTGTGGTATAAGTTTAGGTATTATAACGTATAGTTAGGTAGGTATATAAAGCTTATAATGACATAGTAACTTAATATTTTTAGTGCAGTAATATCTGCATAATAACTTGTGATTACTTTATGAAAATTTACATAATGTAAGGAATCAATTCTTACACGTAATTGCATCAAAAAATAAACAAACTTGTGTGATGCACATTTTACTTTTTTTTTCTTGTATTTTTTGTTCATACACTTTATAATATACTGCATAATATTATACAATCTGTTACATCATAATGTTTTTGTACCTATCTGTCTTATCAAAGACGTACAATGAGTGATACTACACTTGAATGTTAACTAATTATTCTGTGTATGAAATGATTTACTTAAATAATTTGCTTGAAATCAGAATTTAGAGAGAATATAACTTCGAATAGCATTGTACCGCTTCATTGTAACAGTGATTTATTGCTCCTTTGAATAGAAGTATAATGTAAGAGGTGGAAAAAATTTTTTTAACAATTTTTGTTTGAAAAAATCGGTGAGATTGAGTAAAAATCGAATATAAAGCATTGACTTTTTATATAAATATTATCGAAGAAAATAAATGAGAACTCCAGGATATTTCGAAATAAATTTGGATTTTTGCCCCAATTTTCTATATCAGTTTTTGTATTTTATAAATAAATATTTCGACTACCATGTAGTCATCATCAGTAAGAATTATCTAGTCGTGATTACTATTATTATGAATGTTACTCTTTGCTAATTTGGTGACGGACTGCACAATGATACTTTGGTGTACCTACAATTTATACTCTTCATGGTATCTGTCAAATTGTAGTATCAAGTTCAGCTCAAGCGGTTTACGATAACTGCTTCAAAATTGAGTTGCAAGATTTCACCCGCACAAATATACATACATTTCAAAATTTAAATAAAAGATTATAATAAGAAAACTCTAATCGAATGGATATTTTCTTTCAATACAGAACTTGGTGATTGTTGACAATACGAGAAATTTAATGAGAGACAAACATCCATTTCCAATCCGAAAATAGCGCCTATGTTTTTCTTACATACCTATTATACTGAAATCAGTCACACGTCCTAATTTATACACATCCATTGAAAACCCCTCATTGAATTGAAATCGTAACATTTATAGTACTACTTCTACAAAGTAGTACTACAGGTTTGTAAAAATTAAAAGCGTAGTAGAGTATAAATTTTTGAAGATATGCGCAGTAAGAATTTTCTCGAAATATTTGTACAAAACCTAGCTAAACGGATATATCTATCTCTACGAAGTTTAAGTACTTAAAACAGATGAATAAATTATTTTTATATAATTAAATCAAAATAAACATTGACTTTTTAAATTTATAAATTTATTTTTAGTCAAATTTAATGTAAGCTTTTTATATTAAAATATATATTTATTCATGAATGGTAATTTTTAATTGTTAAAAAGCTTTTAGTAACAATTCATAATCATTTCTTGTTTAGTCAGGTTTTACCTCCTAATATCAGATACATACATACCTCCGTAAAATTTCCCATGTTTATTAATTGAAGTTTAAATATCAGAACTAAAATTGATTGAGATAATATAATGAAATACGTAAACAACGCTATGCTATTTTGTTGTTGTTGGATTTTTGTGTGTTTTCGAATTAGAGAAATTGAATTCAAGTCTGTACTATTGGTTTGCGTAAGATTTTTGTGGGCTTTTGAAAACCAAAGAATGAAACCTATAAGTGACCCAGTTAGGAGTTTTTGCTATTCGTGATGGTAGGACCAATCCAATGACTCCTCATTTATCAAAATTATTATTATCCACTTATATTGTTTCCAAAGTGGAATTTATACATAAAATATGATCAAATAAGAGTTATACATTTTTTAATTGGAATAAGAACAAAACGGTATAAGATATCTTCAGACATTGAATCGGGACATTTTTAACCCCCGAACTAAAAAAAAGGGGTGTTATAAGTTTGACCGCTATGTGTGTGTGTGTCTGTGTGTTTGCCTATCCGTGTTAATTTTTTTGATTTCATTTAAAAGGTAACTTAACGGAGTGTTCTTAGCTATGTTTCAAGATCGAGCTTAGGAAAAAACGAAAAAAAATGGCGATGATTTTCAAAATCGATTCAGTTTGGAAAAGGCATGACACATAATTTTAACATATAAATAATTACTATGGCAATGAATGATAAAATAAACCTGATTCAATTCATTTCGAAAATTGAAATGCTAAAATAATTAGGTACTTTTTTTTTATACAAACATTACACGTCATCATTATTAACCCTTTAATAGTCGCGTAAAATTGTATTTTTTAAAACATTGTTGATAGAATAATTTAGTTGAAATTAATTTTCTAGACAAGATGTGTCAGTTACACACACATTTTTACTTGATTATTGATATGAACTATGAATTAAATGGTAACATACACCCTGTTTTATGGACGTGGTGGGGAGTATCTAGCTAGTATGCAAGTGTAATGTATATATTTTCCATTGAGAAGATTTTTCTATTCAAATTATAATTAATTAATATTAAATTATAATATTTCCTTTATGACAAGAAAGACCATAATAATTTTCTTCCTTTAATTAAAATTTTAATGTATAACAATCTTTTATTATAACATTCACATATACTAACTATACTTACACAACAATATACTATGTATGGACGGATATATTAATGTATAATATCCATCAAGAAAGTTGAACCTACCTGAAGGTAATTTGGTCGTAAACAAACTTTTCTTAAGAATTTCAGGAACTTAAAATATAGTGTTAAGTCAAGTGTATTTAATTTGTAAAAAAAAAAGAAGTTTTCCAATCGATTGTGAAGCGAGATATTCATAATTAAAGTGTACATAATTAACAAGCAATGGATATAGTTTTAAAAAAATTGTCAGTCATAGGGACTAACGATATTAGTTAAAACTTAGAAATTTCATAATATTTGAATTAAAATTATCAACATGAGTCTGGTTTTCAAATCTATTGACACTCTGAGCAACAATTATATGGATGTTTATGTGGTTCTTTTATTATTTAAATATATTACAGGCTATACAAGATTATGACAAAATATAAATACTATTCAATTGAAATAACAATTAATCCACAATCATAAGATTTGTGGATAGTTTTTGGATTTACATAAAATTCAATGTACTTGTTATATACGAAGCACTAATGTTACACAATACGTCAGCTGTATGGCTACAGATATACTGCTATAAGAATGTCGTCGCGCGCACAGCAAGTCGGTGACGCGAACCCATAACATTTCCTCCACCAAAAAGTGCTTAAAGTGGCTAAAGAAATTTTTGTTCGCAAAATAAGGCTCAATTAATTTGCCTTATCTGTAGATCTTATATTAGGTACATCGTCTTGTAATACGTCTCTATAACGCGTCTGCAAATTATTCAAACACAGAGAAATAAGTTCAAAATTCCATTACATACAGCTTATAAAATTTTATTAAAAACGTAAGAAATCTCGTTGATCACTTACCATTTTAAATTGGTGCATTTTTTTTGTTGTTCATGCATACACAACACTTTTATACAACCATGTTATAAAATTGAAGTTCTTCTTACCTAAAACAAAGAAAAAAAATAAATTAAAAATTAAATTAAAATTGTTTTGTACATCACATCCTTATTATCATCACAACATCATCACAAATATACAACATAGACAACAACAAACACATATCATCATCATCACTTGATTATACTGGGCGGCGGTCACAAATTTGGTCCATTAACGAATTACGAGGTAATAAATTTTGTGTAGGCTAGGCAGTGTGTCGATTTATTATTTAGACAGTACCTACCGGTCTGTCAAAGCATGACGTGCAGCGATGACAAAAGATGCAATCAATATCCATATATATTTATATTCGATATATAGAAAAGCCGAATATCTACATGTTAAAAATAACGTCAGATAGTATCAATTTCTTAACATATCGTTTTTATCAAATATTTTACTGCATATTTATAAAGCAGGCCATTATAATTTACTCAAACGGCCAAGTAAACATATATGCCATACGCTTATCCAACTTTTGCACATGATAAACAACTGAATGGTTTAAAATTATGACAAACTTTTGCAAAATTTTTGGTTTCATCAAAAGAGTTCATCGAAAAGTTTTGCGAATCACGTGTCGCTCACCATACATGGTTAGCTATGAGCTCATACAAGGGATGGGCTACAAATTCGATATCGGTACTGTTTTGTCATTATTTCATTAGCATTATTCAAAGGGAGTTTTTTTTTTTGCAATATCGTTGTCTCACTTAGCTATCTTAATTAGCCGCTCAATTAACAGCCTTGCCTTTTTATTAAACGCCGTTCAATCAGCGACCTGAACGATATTAAACAAATCAATTAAACAGCTAAGCAAATGATTAGGATCGATAACGTTTAACTACTTTCCTAGCTTTGTCACTTAAATTTAGTTCCACATTCTCTCAGCTGGAATTTAAATCAATACACTGTCAATATGGTGTCGGCAAGCAACAATATTGTTGGAGTTTCTCACAGATTGCGTTGGCGGAAAAGTATACTCAATGTCACAAAAAATGCTCGTTTTAAAACATTCTAAGTGTTACTATTATAACATAACATATGATGCGTACGCTTAGAATGTTTTAACTGTGGCACTTTTTCTGACAGTGAGTGTACAATAGAAGAATGCAGTAACAAAAAGTTGGGGAACATGGTAATATTAAAAACTAGATTTCAAGAATTGTAGTAGTCTGATACAAAATATGGCGACGAAAGTTCAGATTCTTCAATTTCTTTGAGAGATACTGTGGCAAGTCAGTCACTTTTTGGTGGGTAGGGATTCAGAAAAGGTAGCTGTCGGCTTGCTGGGAATTATTGTCGTAATAATTGATGTGCCTGTTTTAAAAATATAGTTTTTTGTTTATTCAAATGCCATGGAAGTTTCGAACAGTTTATCTTGCGTTAGGAAATAATTTTAATAACATGTATACTTTGTGATTAACCAGCCAGTTCATTAAATATTGTATTAGACAATACGGCTGAATATCATTCAGGCCGCTAAGTTAACGACCCTGTAAACAGTAAAGTAAAAAGGCTAGCCTGTTAACTCATCGGCTAATTAATCTAATTGTTTGTGATATCGATATATCGTTACTTTCCTTAATGACGACACAATCAGTGGTTAATTCTGAATTATTTATTTTTAATTTATACATTTTTCATCATAGAATAAAATAACTTTGGTCTGTCTAATTATGAAGAGTAATACAATAATCAATTAACAAGCCCAAAATTCAATATCGTGCCAAAATTTGGTGTCGCCGCCCGGTCCATTTTCACCATGACTAGTCAGTATTATCACAAATGCATTAAAAAAATAATGATTACAATGATAATAATATAATAATGGTTGCTCTAATACAATAGCTAGCATTACAAAATTTAATATTTAAACTATTATTATTTTATAGTAATAAACTTTATATGTATATATATATATATAATATAATCCTATAAAATGATTTTTATTTTCATAACTGCTGCTACTATACATATATACTGTTGTTCCCTGCTTTCCAATTTTCTTTGTTCATATCTTCTTCTGCTTATATTCTTCTCCATAACATTATTATTATTCTAGAGATTAAGATGGCAAACATTCAATATTTGATTTAAGTATAATAATGAATTAAATTTTAACTGTTATATTATTATGATTATTATTGTACTGTATGTGTAATTGAAAAGGTGACGATTCTTATACGCTATATATGAACTATACTACATATAGCGTATAAAAATAAAAAACTACAAACCATATTTTGGTATAGGAGTTCATATAATCAATTTCATCCATTTTCGTTCCACCGTCCGTCCATTTTGCCGTCTGCCTGTGAGCGCGAACGAAAAAAGTACTCGAAAACGAAAAAAGTAATCGAGACAATATTTTTATAGTGTGTTCAGGATGTAAAAATTCAATCAACAAAAAATGTCCCTTAGTTAAAAATAAGGAAACTTTTTTTTCCAATAACAAAATTACTATTTATTATCTTTTAATTATTTATTGTATTATAGTATGTACGACCAAAAACCAAATATAAATTCAATTAATAAATACTTTTCCTAAAAGGGTCCAAATTACAGCAAAAGTAAAGTTTCCTTCTCAAAAACTATACAAAATATAGAGTTAAAAATTTGTTGGTAGCTTCAAATACTCAATCTATTGATTCAAATTTTATATTAAACCAGTCCGATAATATTAAGGGTGTCAAAGAGATAAATTTTCGGAAAAAAACTTTAGAAAAATTTGTTTCAAGCTTGTAGATTTAAAAAACAAAAACAAAAAATTTCTTTTCGAATTTTTCGTCTTATTTATGAAAATAATACCAGCATTGATATTCAACACTGTCTATATCGGGTATTTGAACAATTAACTCTAGGTAATTATTTATTTTTACTTGTTCAATTATATTTCTATTCAAAATAAAATGAATTTGTAGGCACTTTTTGTTCGAAAATTTGACTTCAAAACTGGCCTAGAAATGAATAAAATATTAATTCCATGATTTTGTCTATTTTATGGTGCTATATAAGGTGGTATCACAATATGATATCATTAAATTGCATTTTATAGATCTTTAATTGATGACATCATCATCTTAGATGGCATCAATAATAAAAAAGAGCCAATTTAGGAAAATACATCACGCAAACAAAGGGAAGGAGCTTTATTGCTTATCGGTAAAAAGTGTGATTTTGAAGGGAGTGTCATATTTGCAGGAGGTTACAGAAAATGTGATGAAGGGTCGGTAGGGGTTCAAGAAGACGAAATTTTGCGTATTATATTTTATGAGTACCTATATGACTATACGTGACTTGCCATTCCATCTTCTAAAAACTCGATTATTCATTATTTGTTCATTTGGCGCTTACTTAAAAATTTGCCGGTAGCTACAATTTCCTCAAACAACAACAATGTTTCACTCGCGTCATGATGAAGTTATTCATTATCTAGTCATAAATGGTATTCTTCACCAATTTATAAACTGATAAAACAATTTGTATTTAATATAAAAATTACTACAATATGAAAGAATCGATCAATACCAAATACATAAATTTAAATAAAAAATAAATAAATACATATTTGGAGTACCTATCTACCGTTTATTATTTAGTATCAATGACAATTTCTCATCTTATTTCTATCGAGCGAGATATTGCAACAAACGTTGTCCTAATTTCGTGTTAAACGAAGTATAAACAATCAGTCAATGTCGTCTCGCTTTGTACAATTTTCTTTTTAAACAACATTCCGTACGTGTTTTGATTCGTATATTTTATGACCTCTTGTATCATTTTAGATATGTTTTTCATTTATGTTCAAACAATCATAATGGATTAGAGATATCTATTTCCATACTAAGAATTGAATATAAGACTTTTTTCTTATCAAACAGTCGATTTCTTCCCAGTAGTGGAGTGTCGATTTCTTCCCAGTAGTAGAGTCATTTTAGCATTTCATAGATAATTTTTTGTACTTCAGCCTATCGGGCCAGTTTTTTTTTTTTAAATAATCTTGTCGCTTGAAAGTTTGGTCATTGCTATGGGCCAAATAGACCAACCATTAGAATCCATTTATGAAGTGAATTTTGAAAATTTTAAAACCTTGAAAATATGGGCCAGAAACGTATACTCTTGGGTTTTTGGGGTCGCTGATCAGAATTTCGATATAATCCCCGCCTATTGGGGTAATTCATCTCGCTGGTCCAAAATTTCAATATTCTGTACATATTCAACAAAATGGATCAAAAAAGTATACTCAGGGGTTTTTGGATTCATTGATCACAGTTCCGAAGTAAGAATGAAGATATACTTCCCTCTTCTGGGGTTCTTCGCCCCCCGGTGGTCCAAAACAGCAACATTTTGTAAATATTCGACTAAATGGGCCAAAAAAGTATACTCGGGAGTTTTGGGGTCCCTGACCACGATTCCGAAGTTAGAATGGAGTTATACTCCCTCCCCCCTTGGTGTAAGTAGCTCTTCGTTGGCCCAACACTGCAATATTCTGTAAATAATTAACAAAATTGACCAAAAAGTATACTCGGGAGTTTCTGGGGTCTCTAACGACTGATTCTGGATTCACAATTCCGATATCCACCTCCTAGTGCAATGCACCCCGGTGGTTCAAAACAAAAACACTCTGTAAATTTTCGACAAAATTTGCAAAAAAAGTATAGATATTGGGAGTTTTTGGGGTCGCTGATCACGATTCCGTCATATCACATTACGTCGGAGTTACAGTTTTTTAATGTTCCTGTCATAAATTTCTGAAGGTTTCACAGAAATCATAATAGTTTATGTAAATCAAATATCAGAACAAGTGAAACCCTAAACACGCACTTGATACATATCTACGAACACTTTCCATTAAATTACCTTTTTCCTTAGAGCCTTCTCCAAACTGAACCGATTTCAAGAGTCATAGATTATTTTTTAATTGTTCCGGGTACGAAACCCTAACTCGCACTTGAAACATAGCTAAAAACACTCTCCATTAAATTATCTTTCAAACGAAACAAAAAAAATCAAAATCTGTTCATCCAATTATAGGCGCTACGCGATGCCACAGACAGTCAGTCACACAGCCATAGCTGCCAAACTTATAACACCCCATTTTTTTGGTTCGGAGTTCATAACAATTTGCTTATCATAGCTTTTTACTTTAAGGTTATTTTGCACTACGCCTAATTATCAAATGTACACACAGTATCCACGTATTTATTATGATATAAATCTATATATGAACTAATGTATAGTCAGTCCCCTAACTTTTGTTCGAATTTTGTATTGTTTTTTGAAATTGTTTGTGTATAATTTACTATAGTAGAGTAAAAACCCACCACCACCACCATCATCATGATGTGGTGATGATAATGGTTGGTGGTGCTTTGGTGGTGTGACTTTCTCTCTATATATACAACAGTCGAGTTATTATTTAAATATAAATCTAAATCGTAAATATGAGATTGTTTTTACAATGCACCAATTAAAATTTCATATCAATGGGGGTTAAATGGTTTTATTTATTTAGGATAATATTTTATGTGCTTAACTTGCTTGTATTCGACTACAAAATTTCTTTTCTAAAGATTACAATTATCATTTTGAATATTGTTCGACTTAAATCATAATCCATGTTTTTCGTTTCCGATATATCTTACTCCTATTGTTTGTTTTGTACAGGGTGGAGTAGAGACGTGTGAGATTTTGAACACGCTGAAAAAGGGAATTCCAATAATTTTTTCCAATTTTTGTTAACGACTGTTTTAACTGATTACTTAACTGTTAACTGTTTGACTTAAAAACATATTACTTCAAAACATATTTACTTAATTTTCTTAAAATTTTTTTTATGTAGTTTAAGAAACTAAACAGATAATTTCAAAAATATATCTTTTAATATATGTTATAGCATATTTTAAACAAGTGAAAACAAACAATTGACTGGGTTAATTGTTGAAATACCATGCATTAACAGTGTTGATGACTCTATCACATTACACATACATACATGTAACACATACATAACTGATATTCTCATAATTACATACAATACAATTTACGCCTAATTTGCGCCCGTACGAGTAAACAGTGACATTGACAAAAAAATGTTTCAAACAAAAGTTGGTTATTTTTTTATAAGGAATATTTTTTACATTTAAACTTTTGTTATATCTCTAACGGTTTACAAGATGTTTACAAGAAGAAGACCCAGTGTTGACAGACGGACGGCGGGCGGACGGACGGACAACCGAAAATGGACTAATTAGATGATTCTATGAACACCTATACCAAAATTTTTTTCGTAGCATCACTATTTTTAAGCGTTACAAACTTGGGACTAAACATAATATACTATGTAAATTTCATATGTACATGGTATAAAAATGTACACCATAATCGATAAACGATATTTCTCTTAGCATTGCCATTCAGCACCCGTCAGCCCTCGCGTCAACCGTTCGGAAATCTTTAGGCATGTGATGAAAGATTTTCTCACTCGCCTTAAATCTTCTTTAACTTTGTAAATCATAACCTCTACATAATTTTATATAAATTTATTTTTTAATGCACTGGTTAATTAAAAATAGCTTGAATACGTGATTATTGACTGATGTTTGATAGTGAAAATATTATAGGAGAGAAATAATTAAAATAATTAAATTCATTTTCACTAACTTCACCATATTTCTATCACAAGTTAGTTTTTATACGACTTATATTACACTTACGAAAGTACAGGCTCGACAATTTTCGAAATTAATTTTTCTTATCTAACACATTGACTCTCGTGTAAAATTCTTACAAATTCGGAAAGATTTGAACAAAATATATTTTTAAAAACTGTAGATTGAGAGATCTGAAAAATTTATAAAACGCAAATAGATAAAATTATATGAAGATAGAAAAAGTTTCAACCACATATACTATTTGCAAAAAAGTAATTTATGTTTTAAATTGGACATGAGCAAAATTCTCATAACGCGAGTATTGAAAGAATCAACGAAATCGAAGTCAATGGTTTTAATACTGTGTTCAGGTTATTTTTATTCACACAGACCAAACTAAATGAAAATCCCATAAATATATTTTATTAATACTATTATAAAATATTTGTAATTTTACCCTTTTAAAACAAAAGATCATAGAAGATTTAGCCTGCAGGGATGTAAACTTAATGAAATAAAACAGTTTAATGACAAAACACTATAAATTACTTACTTAGAGGATAACTTTTATTAAAAACCTTCTACCATTTCGAAATCAATAAAAATGATTTAAAAACTTTTAGATTAAAAAAAATGGGTTTATAAAATCCATACAGGAGGAAAATGAATTGTTAGAAAATTTCTAGACGAATAACAATTTGAAATCAAAATCAGTATAATAAATCAAATGATATAAGAAGTATTTTTCATTTAATTTATTTAATTGAAGACATACCAAATATATATAATCCAGTATATTCATAAACTACAATTACTACAGTTAGACTTCAATATTTTAACAGTAAAATAGATGAAAAAAATATATATTCTTTAATTATTTCAGGTCAATGAATTCAATAAAATACTTTGATTATAGAAAATATTGAAAGATGGTATAGTGATCGTTAGTTTAAATATGTATAAGCAATACAAATAATTATTTTCAATTTACTGACTAAACGTTTAAATTTTTAAATACAATAATAATAATTATGAGGTTTAACCTCCGTTGCTCTGGCATATACGCCTACAACAGAGGCCACCCACTTCATGACTTGATAATCTTTATTTATTTAATACTACATCCATATTTACAATTACAATTTTGATGTGAGGGAGTCGGTTAATTTGTTCTTATCCAAGCGACGACAATGTGATCAATTCTACCGCCCCCATTAATTATTGTTCATTATGCCGCTGCTTAGATTCGAACCCGCAACCTAAGTCTAAGTAGACAAACGGTCAAAGTCTAAACCTTAGCCTGCTCGACCACGTTGGCTGTAAATTTTTAAATATAATCAGGTTATTTATAAACTTCTTGTAAGGAACCGAAAATTTAGCAGAATTTCCACAACGTATATCTCTACATATTTAACAACAAAAAATATTAGCACTAAAATATTTGTATATTGGAGTCTACGAGCCGCGCTCGTATGTAAATATGCACATGGGTGGAGATATTTTGCACGATATATTAGGCATAAAAATGTTTTCAATATCGATCGGCTGCTAAAATAAGTTAAAATTTTAATCATTGTTTAACACAAATCGATTTTCTGAATAATGGCCTATTCTTCTTCTTTTGATATAAGAAATCCAACTATGAAGCAAGAGTGATACTTCCCAAATTATAGCTTGCGAATTATTTTTGCATTAACAAAGTAAAAATTTATGCAACAAGGAAAAATACCGAAAACTATGCAAGGTACCCTACAAAGGAGCCCCAGGTAGACGCATGAAGAACTAAAAAAAGTAAAAAGTGTAGAAATAAAAGTCGGACTAAGGAAGTTTTTTGTCAAAGAACCCCAGGTAGATTTACAAAGACTGAGAAAACGGTTTATAGCACTATTAACGATTGGGGGTTCTGTGACCCCCAACAAAATTGAATTCTATATCCGCGCCTGGTTTGAAGTTTGTCAGTTTTTTGATGAGCCCTGTATATATAAAGGTAAAAAAGAAACTCGACTGAACAAAGTTTTACTGCAATATTCACATATAATAATAATAAAATACATTGCTTGCTTGATAACAGCATTACAAACATTTTCATTATAGTCGTCTCAACACTATACTGCAGCTATTCATGTACAATGAGCTCTTTTTGTACACGAGTTTGAAATAACGCTTGAAAATTTTCCTGTTGTTGGAAATGTATGTCATCTTACTTGAGTCATTGCGTTATAATGATGAACATGGACGCTAAAGATCTAGCACAAACTACAAGTTTGTCACAAAAGCAGTTGAATAGTAAATTATATTCACAGTTCAGGCTATTTGTTGTAAGCCATTGTGTTTAGTCGAAAAATCAAAATTTACAACATACATTTATCTTTTATAGTCCCGTTATTAATATCGAATTCTACTTCAGTAAAAGTAAACAGAACAGTAAAAATAAGCTAAAAACACTTACCTTAAAAGTATAAATAGCTGAAATAAAGTTAAAATCGCAAAACGCTTTGGACCTCTTAATTTTGGAGAGTATCCATCTACGTTTTGCAAGCAAAAAAGTTGTGCTAACTTCGTAATCCGTGAAAATTTTCAAAATTTTCGGACTTTATTAACTTTTTTAATTCAAAAACTAAGAGCTTTTGACATTCATTGCCAGTCTCATTTTGAACGTATATTAAATTTGAAACAATTGAAGCCAACCCACAGCTACGTATATATCTTAGTTTTTGAGATATGATGCTTGAAAAGTTAACACTTTTTGCAGAAATATTATAATTTTGAGTTTTGCTTCTGTTAAACCGTTAGAGATATCAAAAATAGGGCACAACTTTGGTTTCCATTTTCTCCAAAAATATCAAAGATAAAGAGATGAAAGTTTGTAGGTAGCTTCAACTAGTGAGCTTTATAAAAATCTTTTGAACTAAACAAAAAAAAAGTTTTCTAGAAAATTCTTTAAAATTTTTAAAAAATATATGATTGTTCATTTCATCTTGCAAGCGTTTATGATGACATGGAATATATTTCAATTTTCTGATAGGAAAACTTATGAATTTTTGAAGCACTCTTATCTTTCGTGTAAAGCAAGGCTTGGATTTATACATAATATAGTAAAAGTCAGAGAGTCATATTATGAAATAACACAATAGCAGCACCTATGTATGTGGAACTCGAACGCTGTTATATGTACCTAGATGATCTAGCTTCAGCTCGCAAGGCTAGGGTAAAAGCACAAGGTATGTATCTACTATACCTTTATGTAATATGTATAGAAATGTGTACTAAACTAATACCTATACATAGTATAGACTATATACAGTATATTATCAGTGATCCATTTAACGTGTGTAGGATAATATCAGAGATTAAAATCGGTTTTGATCAACTATAATAATATATTATTTATATATATGACCGTTATTAGGATATCAACACTACATATAACCTATCATATCATAGTAAAAGCCATATTTTTCATTTTTGTTACTTTTCTTGATTTTATTTCATGTTGGAACTTTGTTCCTTATCGCACATTATGATTTCTTTGCTGATTGGGAGGTAAAACCAAAAAAAGAGCAACAAAATACAAGGCCTCAAAAACCCACATGTAGGAAAGCTAGGAAACTAAAACTTTTTTCATCGATTCATCTTGCCATGAATTTTGAGAATATGCAAAAATATTTTCAATCTGTTAATTTGTATTTATTGTCCAAAATTTATGTTTTTTCATTCAAAAAAAATGAGTTGTAAGTTATTAGATGTTAAATATAATGGGGATAATTTAAAGTTATTACAAGGAAATTTCAAAAAAATTTGTGGTAATGCACGCACATATTGGGTTGACTACTAAATCAGAAGTATGTCTTTTTTAAGCTAATGTTACAATTAATTCATATAGTTTAGAGTTAAAGTAGCTATAATATTAAATTCTTTAAACAATAAAACAAGGAGTACCGTGCAAGAAAAAAACAAACAAATTAAACTTAAAATTACCAACGCACAGAAATGGAAAAGGTATCGAGAAAGGAAAAAAAAATAAAACAATTAAAAACTAATTATACTAAACCTACAAGGTAGCGTAACACAAAACTAATAATTTAATAATTTTTAATAAAACTAATATTTACAAACAATTTTTATCCTGTTACATTTTAATTTTTTTTGGATTTGTTTTTTTTATGATAGCAAGTCGACTACAGAGAAAAAAGAGGAAAATGATCTTACAAAATTGAACATGCGCATAATCAATCATTCAAACCCGCAAAAAAATCAAAGCAAATCTAAAAAAAAAGTCAGCGCTATATTTATTATGTACGAAGATACGACACCTCTCGTTCTTTGTTTTCTTCTTAAAATCAACTTACCATGAAGAATAAGACGTAATAAGAAGAAGTAATATCTTACTTCATAATTTCTATAAGCGTCCCAAAAAAAAAAAAACTAATCCAGAATTAAATATATAACTTCAAAATTTCCAAATATCAAAGTACAAATTTTTCATGGAATTGTCCTCGATAGAGAGAGCTAATATAGCACATTCTTGGGTAAGTAGTTTTTGATATTCTAAACAAAATTCTGCCATGTCGATATTTGGTTTATTTTCATTTAAAAACATCACAAATTTCTAAGTAAGGTTTTCTAAATGTAACTTGAAAAATATTACATTATAATTTAAACAATAATTGAGAAAATATTGATATTTATTGATATTATCATTTTAAATTTTAAATATCGTCATCTGATTACGTAGACTGGTTCAAAATTCGTTAATCTAACGATGATACCATTCTATTCACTCTGAAACTGTCTTATTTTCTCTCAGTTAAAGTTAATTAAAAAGGTTGTATTTTAAATGCTGGACTTACTCATTTAGAATTTACTAAATTTTGGCTGGAAATAAATTTTAGATATCTCAAAAGGTTACTTTTATCGAAAAAATTATCCAAATCTTATTTGTATAATAGCTTCAAATTTTATCGAAATATGAAACTATGCTTCCATTTTTACCTTTAGAAAAGGGTAAAAATGGATAGATAATTAGGATAGAAATTATCTGGATTTTTCAACTTGCTTGCACATTCTGCACGTCTCTTCCACCATAATTATTCTAAATTATACCGTTTTTATGCCACTTTTTTTTTTCCTTTAGATAGATTAGAAGTCCAGTTGCAATAAAACCTGTCGAAATTTTAATTTGAGCATTTTAAGCAAAGAGGCATAGAATTATAGAAACATACTAATATATTTGCGAAATAATATTGAATATTTTATATGTAAAATCTTACTGTATGTAAGACACACAATAAAAATGATTTCTTTGGCATTTACAGATCAGCCTAGTTCCGTTTACAATCTATTAAATACACGTCATTTTACTACTTTCTTCCGGTGACATTTCTTACACAACTGTTCATATCCTCAGAGACAATCTTTAGAAAACCAGAAAAAATAAAACACTTAAGTAAATTCCCAGTTCCGCTGAAGTGATTTTATCTAGAAGTATATTTTAACATCATTCAATAAGAGACAAATTAAAATTAATTCTATTGACTTTTTATTGTCGTTCCTTTATTTTGTTGACTATCTCTATATATTATAAATTCGAAAGTAAGTAAGGATGGTTGTGTTACGCTTTCACGCTAAAACTCGCGAATGGTTTTTAATGAAATTGTACAGCAATATAGCTCATACTTCAGAATAACACATGAGCTATAATGTATGAAAATATATTAAAACAAAATAAAAAACAATAAAATTTAAACTGACATTTACTATTTTTAATTTTTACAGAAATCTGTAATTTATGGTTCAAAATGATCATTATTGATGGATAAGATCTATAATCATCATTTTGAACTATAAATTAAAGTATTCTGTAAAAATTTAAAATAGTAAATGTCAAATTATTCATGGTCAATTTTTCTAATATACTCAATGAATAATGACTATTGAACATTTAACAAAATTGAAAACTGTGCACATCAAAAGAGGTGAAGGCTATAAAGCGGTGTTTTTTTACTTTTAAGCCCAGTGAAACGGTCGGGTATGCTAGTAGGAAAAAAAAAACCTGCAAATGTTTCGACAATAACTTTCAATCTTATTTTTATTTTTGCAGATCATATTGAAGTGGGAAAAAAGATTTTCTGAGGATCATATTAGATTTGATATAAATGTCGTTATACTGTGACATATGCCTGACCATGTTTTGAGAAAATTGGTTCCATTTGATGAGAGCTACAAGAAAAAAATCGTATTTGTCGGGGGTTTATTTTTGTAAATTTCATTTGCAAAGTATATTTAAAACCTTTACAATTACACTATAAACAATATCAGCTTATTACAAATTATTTCCAGATTAATGTTTAATTTGCCTGGATTATCCTTGATTAGATTGAAAATTACACGGAGTATACAATAAATAATTAACTACTACAGTTATCGTCAACTTGTTTTTTCGTGTGCTTAATTATTTACATAATTCATTCAGACATTTATTGTTTTGGAATCATGTCGAATTAAATATGCATTAGTTGTAAAAAAGTTTTTAATGAGAATAATAGTAAAGATTTTTTTTTCTAAATGGACTTGAGAATGGCGTATTGAATAAAAAATTAAAAACTTTCCTTACGTAACTAATTTTTTTTTTTGATGAAAACTTTGAAACACGTAATGAAAATCATTACCTCGTTTATCTCGTGAGTTTATATATTTTTGTAGCGTAAAAAGTTATAGATAATGGAAATGGTGGAATAATATTTGCGAATAAGTGATATTTCTGTCAAGCTAATGCAAATTAAAGAATGTAGATAGAAAAGTTGATCCATTTTGTCTTTTCTGTACACAAACAATGGTTTTTCGGTAACATTTTTACTTTGTACATTAAATTGCCATTTTTCTTCTGTTATAAATTTGAATAATTTAGAAAGGAAAAATTATATCTGAACTATACAATAAAATTAATGCCAATAAAGTAAGTAGGCCATTCAAGTTGGCCATTATTTGCATATCTGAACAAATTTTCTTGGCTTTCTATCATGTTACTCTTTGTTTTAAAAAACGAAGCCAACTCGCTTTTTTATTGTGTAATTGTTGAACTTTTCATTTAAAAAGACCGGAGGCATTTTCCGTATGGAGTATTTTCAAATGATCGAGATGTTTTAATATCTACGCCAGTGACATCCTCAGTTCAAAAGTTTTCATTTTCTGCAAGATTTAAAAGTTTTGTTTGTAGTAAAAATTGAAATTCCACATCTTTGAATACAAAACATCGACTGGGATAAACCCCAGTTCGGAGTACAGGTAGAGGTTTTTATACCATGTATATGAAAATAAACATAGTAGATTAACTTTAGTCCCAAGTGTGTAACGCTTAAAAATATTAATACTATGAACAAAATTTTGGTATAGGTGTTCATAAAATCACCTAATTAGTCCATTTCCGGTTGTCTGTCTGTCTGTCGTCTGTCTGTCCGTCTGTCATCACGATTATTCAAAACTGGAAAGAGATATCAAGCTGAAATTTTTATAGCATGCTAAGGACGTAAAAAGTGAGGGCAAGTTCGTAAATAAGCAACATAGGTCAATTGGGTCTTGGGTCCGTAGAACCCATCTTGCAAACCGTTAGAGGTAGAAAATGTTCTTTATAAAAATAAAAACTTTTGTTTGAAACTTTTTTTCGTAAACATCACTGTTTACCCATGAGAGCGCAAATTGTATAGTATGTATTATATAGGTCTATCAGTTATATGTGTGTGACATGTATATTTGTGTAATGTGATAGAGTAATCAACACTGTCTATACATGGTATTTCTACAATTAACTCAGTCAATTGTTTGTTTTCACTTGTTATCAATAGCTTATGAGTTCATTAGCTCTCAGTTTAATTATAATTACATTTCTTACATAAAGATGAACACAAGTACAATTTCCAGAATTTCAAATATATTTTAATTTTCAGTCTGCGAAATAAAATAATCATTTTTCTTTTTTATGCAGATTCTTTCTTTTATGAATATAAAAACCAATTATTATTAATATCACTTTATTTTAAGAAATTGTCTTTTTACACGACAACGTATTAAAATTATTCGAAAAATTTGCAAGTATTAAGAAATTACGAAATTAATAATAATAAATATTTTTTTCTCTGACATTAACTTTTAATTGGTATCAGCCAAGTACTATTTTTCTGGTTGGCGCACTAAGCCTACTAGCTCGATTCAAAATTGCACAGATGTCCTTTTCCGTAGTGTCATTATTACAAGGATAAAAAATAGTTTCTTTTGAAGTACAAGAATAAAGCGATAAAGTTTCGGCTAGCTACATTGAGGGGTTTGTCCTATCTGCTAGTCTAACCCTCCTCCCTACTCGATATAATGAACTAGAACTAACAAATTTTGAGAGAATAAAAAATCGAACTATTTTCTTCAAATTTTGTTTTTTTCGCGGCGTTTTGGTGGCGGATGATCACAAAACCCCCGTCCCACCCAGAATCAACTTAATTTTTGTTAGTTTTGGGGATCAAAAAGCTTCAGCTTTGTTAAAATTACTCGACTGGTAGAAACTTAATTTTTGTCAATTTTAAAGGTACCAACTATGCAAAGTTTCAGCGTTATTAAAATGAAACAAAACGAAAGGGCTTCTCTGCATGTTTCAACTGGCAGATACAATGAATCACCCAAGGCAGCTGGCAGAGGTAGCAGAGTTAGCACCTGGCCTACTGGACTAAGAAGACGGTGGGATATTTAGAGAAGTAATCTACTAAATAAATAAACTTAACAAATCAGACAGCACTATGTAACCTGTCAGTCATATGTATGTGTCAATTACCCTAACATAATTTTAACGAGCAAATAATATTTTGTCGTAATTTACACGTGTAATTTGATTTCCTTTGGGAACGTTCAATTACGTAACATTAATATTCTCCAAGGAGCGATTAAAGTAAGCGTTTGTATTATGTTGGGAAAGGTTATCAATACATTGTTTACTGGCTACATTACATTATTAGTTTTTAGAAGTATAAATACAATTTATTTTTATATATTTCGGCGTATTTTCAGTTAATAGATAATCATTATTATTTGAAAATCACCTAAAACTGATGCAAAAAATTTTCGCTAATAAAAAAAGATCAAATAATATTTAAACATTTTTAAATTGGAATAGAAAAAAACGGTATAAGATATCAATCAAGTTTCTTTTTAAACTTTTGAAATAGAATCATGACAATTTATGTAAAAATGATTTTTTGTTAATAAACGCATTAGTAGAACAAGGCAATTTTCATTTCTAACCGCCGAACCAAAAAAAAAAAGGATTGTTATAATTTTCTGTCTGTCTGTGGCATCGTAGCGCCTAAACCGATGAACCGATTTTAATTTTTTTATTTCGTTTGAAAGATAATTTAATGGAGAGTTAGCTATGTTTCAAGTGCTAATTTAGGGATCCGTACCGAGAATAACTAAAAAATAAGCGATGATCCTAAAAATTGGTTAAGTTTGGAGAAGGCTCTAAGGAAAAAGGTAATTTAATGGAGAGCGTTCTTAGATATGTTTCAAGTGCGAGTTTAGAGTTCCGTATCCCAACAATTTTTCGGGAGTTTTTTAAATTTTGTAAATTTCACGTTTAGTGTAAAGATTCATGTTCATCCTGTTAAGGATACTGTTCATGAATTATGTTAACATCAACACAAATGAACAGTTTAATATGGTTTGAAGTATGGATAGGTAACCGGATCTTTTTTTTTTATATAAAATAGTATTGCTATTAACATCAAAAAGTGCTCATTTACCTACATGAAATCATTTTTTAATAAAAGTGCCTAAAATGTAAAAAAAATTAACTTGATATAACTCATACAATTTTGTTTTTATTGCAAATTAAAAACGTATAATTTCAATTTTATTATCCTATATTATATTATACCAATTCAGTATTAACAACTTAAAATCTGATAAAAGTCGAGGGCACGGCAAATAGAAGACTTGCCGTGGGCTGGCCAAATTCACATTATTGATAAAGCATTAATTTTCGTGCACAAATGGTATTATACATACTAGAATTCAATTTTTTTTTAAATATTTTAAAGTATTAATGAAATTTTTTAAACCTTTGTTATAAGATAATAATAATGGGAGTTTTGTTTGTTTGTGTGCTACGTTTTCACGGAAAAACTACTCCATGGATTTTAATGAAACTTTACAATAATAAAGCTCATACAACAGGATAACTAACTAATATAAGCAACAATTTATGAAGATATTAAAAAAATGTGGGCATCATTGAAAAGCAAAAATTAAAGATTTCGGTATTAACGGTGTACAGTGCATTATGACTATTTTAAAACGGTACATATACGTTTACCTGTGTAAAATAATCCCTGTCCCTATTTTGATATGGAAGGAGAGTACGTGACAGAAAAGGAGACGAAGGCTATAACGCAGATAAAATCAAGGATATTCTAATATCTATGTCCGTTGAAAATTCATAGTCAAATTATCGTTATATAGATGTTATTGGATCTAAATTACTACCTTTATTCGTACAGATAAAATAATTTAGAAGCACTATCGCTAAGCATCTAAAATCAGGGGTTTATATCAATTATTTCATTGATGTAACGGCCATTACGTGTTCGTAGAACCTGGAACCTTTCAGAGGACAGTAGAAACCTCGAACGAAATGATTAAAGAAAAAAAAAAGGAACTAACTGACTACTAAGAATTTTATCTTCAGAAGCCAATCTCCTAGCTGTAACCTATTAATAATATCGATTATTCAATGATATGGCCAAACAGATTACACACTATTTGAATTCAAGATTAAAACACATTGCTCGTTTGTTCGCTTACTTTTTATCTAGAATGAAATCGTTCCCGTTTAAATTATTAAGTTCCTTTTTTAGTTTATCTTGTAAATAGCATCTTCCTACCTCCTTTATTTAAATGCTTCTTTCATTATGAATATTTATTATTATAAACGTATCTCAAAACATATTTTGTATATTAAAAAAATAAAAAAAATCAAATAGAAGCAATAATAATAATTCAGAATAATAAAAATAAAAAAGACAAATAAAAATAAAAAACAACTTTTATATAAAACATAAAATAAAAATTTTTATTTACTTCATTTAAGAAAACTTTGTTCTTCAAAACAAATTGTGTGATGACACTTTTACTAATAAACAGAGAGTAGTAGAACGTTATACATAATATGTAAATCATAAAATGTTATCTTTCATACTAAAACACCAAAAATAATATCTGTCTTAATAATAATAATCACAACTTTCTTCAATTTGAGTTTTATTTCATAGCGAGTTTGTTAAAATATTGAGGAATAGTACACTTGATGAGGCGATTAATATCATTACTATTATATAAAATTTAATACTATTTTCTAAAAAATATTAGGCAATTTCGTCTCTTATTTTTTCAATTATTTAAAATTGATATTTACTATACCATTAACATGTAAACAATTGAAAATTACTTACACTTTAAATAAAACGAACGGTTTATTGCAAATTTTATTTAAGATAACAGCGCTTCTGGCAAATTTAGCTGTGTCCTCCATCTATTATGCTTCTTGTCAATTGTCAATTCGCCGATACATATTTTTATTTCAAAAGTAGGATAAATAAAAAGGGTCGCTTAGAAAAATGTGCGATTTTGATTATTTATTTTTCGAGCGTTTTAATAAATTAATAAATTACATAAATAAAATGTAATATCAGTTTAAAAAAGACACACTTCTGATTTAGTAGTCAATCCAATATTTAGGTACATTACCTACAATTTAATGAATCAGGACATTTAATGTGACATAACATAAAATTTTCTTGTACTTACTTTAAATTATCTCTTTTATGTTTAACTTCTTATAACTCACAACTCACTTTTCTTAATGAAAAAACATAAATTTTGGACAAAAATTCAAATTGAGAGAATGTAAAATATTCTCAAAATTCATGGCAAGCTGAATCGATTTAAAAAAGTTTTAGTTTCCGAAGTAACATACATGTATGATTTTAGGGTATGCTGCACTTTTTGTGGTTTTACCTACCAACCAGCAAATAAATCATAGCGTACGTGACAAGGAACATAGTTTCAATACAATTTATAAAAACAGTGGACCTTCGATAATATGGCCTCTGGTTAATCCGGCGACCTTCGTTACCCAAACTATTTTATTTTTATTAATAGATACATATTATTGAATATTACATATAGAATCTTATCATTAGATTTGTGATTTGTTGGATTACAAGGTACTCTTTTGAAAACAATTTCGGGCTAAAGGGGATCTTGGGCAATGAATTATAATCCGACAAATTCGATAGTCCGACACTGTCCTGAAAACTACTGTAATTCAATTGAAAATAATTTTAAATAGTAGAACTGCAATTTTGAAAAAATGTTGGGTTTTTTTTTACAGCAATTTTAAAATCGCACATTTGTTGGGTCTACCTTGTATGTTTAAACACATTTTTATTTACCGATTTAAAAAAAAATTGTGAGATTTATCGCATACGTTTATCGCTATTAACAAGGTTAGGTTAGGTTATATTGGCTGTCCACGAAGGACACACTTAGGCTATAGAGCCCCATTGTGATACCATATATGTGTTTTACCACCTTTCCGCTGATAATTTCATTTATCAGCTCCTCAATTTCAGAGGCTAACTGCAACTCCTTGATGCATATACCATGCACTACACCAGCCCATCACAACTATTTATTAAATTAATTTTGTTGCGACGGCGGGAATCGAACCCACTACCCTAAGCATACCGCGGGCGGAATTGGTTACGCCTTAACCAACTGAGCTAATAGGGCGACGCTATTAACAAAGTACCTAGCAAAATTTATTAGCTAACTATGAGTCTTAACTATTATTAAAATATTCAAGGGAAATTACATTTGATAAGTTATGAAAAGTATGATAGAAAAAATTGAATAAATTATCTCTAATACAGTATAAAACTATAAAACATTGTTTCTTTATTTTTATACAGGTATTTTTATTATCCATAGAAAATATCCATTATCCACAGATAACAAACATTTACCGTGTTGGATATTCAAAACATGACAACAGGAGGTTAAAATTATCAACTTTGTTTTGTGACAAACAAAACAAAGTACAAATTCCTGGAAGTTGTTGTTTAATTACTAAAATAATAATAAGATATAACATGGCTTGAGAATATACATCGTAGTTTATTTTATTTACGATTCTAGTCAAGGGGTTTGTGTACTGACCTTACAAAACCATGCAATTTGTGTTAGCTCCTCTGAAGCATTTCAAACTAAAAAAAGGTTGTGTCACATTTTTCGTATAATGCAGGATTTTGGAATAATTGAACTTTCCTCCAAACTTTTCCATTTTAATCAGCGGGAAAATGGATGAAAAACAAATCGATTAAGCTACACTCCATAAACACAAACTCCAGAAACCTTTGCTTGACAGATAAACTTATCACATATATACACCAATAGAAATTGGAACGCGGCTTCATTATGCTTATCTTAAGGATGTACGAGCGCCAGGGCAATTTTGGATTCAAGGATTGATTATTTTTTATATGAAGTTGGAATAAGTTTCAATCAGTTCTGAAAATTTTAGGAAGTATTGCCCGATTTAAATAAATAAATGACTTCAAAAGTATGCATATCTAACATTGGTCTTATGGCAAAACGGTAGATGGATGATATGTTTTCAATCAAAACTTGCCTTGACGCTCATACTTTTTTAACAACTTTTACAACCTTTAAAATTATTGTGGAGCGGTTTTCAAAGTCTTTAGCCACATAGTCTTCGTTTTGAATGATATTTTTTCGTTGTCCTTTTAAGAAGATAATTGAAAATTGTCATTAACTTCTTTAAAGAAAAACAAACAAGAATATCCATTGATTTGAATCCTAGCAAACGATCAATAAAAATTGGAGTTGCATGAGAGAGAATGCTTCAATAATGATTAATAAACTAAGCATAATTAATGCACACACCAATTTCTGGAACTACGCAATAAAAATCAATCAAAATTTTCGAGGAAACGTTTCTCATTACAGTAGTTCTACCATACAATATGTAAACCGTCATTTTAAACAACTAGACATATTTTTTCACCAAAGGCTATGGTCTTGAGATATTTAGCTATGTGCTAAATAGGACGAAGAACCTTTTTTTATATTAACCATGATAGCACTAGTAGCTATCCGATACTTATCATCTTTCAACATTTTATGAACTTTCATTACATAGGGATATAATTACACGTTCTAAAATAAATACTACCTAGTTCTATGTACGACGTTACGTAACGTTACGTGAAAATAAAACCCACATAGAAGTGTACATAAATATGTAGATTTTATCTTCAAAATTTTCTATGTTTTGTTGTAGTAGTAGCTGTAATTCAAAATCTTGTATTTATATGCGTAATATACAAGATTTGAATATATTGCGTATACAATCACAATGTTGTTTAATTTCATTTTAATCATTCATAATACATCTCTCAATACCTTCATATTATTATATATAGAAACCTTTGTATAACGCGCTATTTGTATAAATGAATTATTATTGAGATAATGTATTCTCAGTGTCACAAAAAATGCACGGATTACATATAATACTATTAAATATAGTTTTATATGTAACCCGTGCATTTTTGTGACACTGAGTATATGTTATATTTTACGAAAAGGTATCAGAGAAAGCTGAAAATATTAGGTTACAGCTGTTTTCTTGACATATTGAGGTTATTTTGCTATGTTCAGGGATCGACAGCAGGCAAGGTCGATATAGAAGCTCTTAAAAAACAATTATCTTTTTTTTATTAGTCTCAATCCAATAAATTGAAGCAGACATATTCAAGTAAAACGCCACCAAAGAAAAAAAAAACAACGTAGAGGTAAATTTATCCTACTTTATTGTATCGATGTTTCGAACGCAGCGAGCTTCCAGACCAGAGGGTCAAAGAACATCTGAATAAATATGAAGTCATGAGAGTTGCGAAGACTAGAACATGGTGAACTTTGTTTTTGAAGTTGAAATTATCTAGAGAAGCGGGCAGGTAACGGCTGGTTATTATATGTATATAAACGATTAAAATATGTAATAAATGAATTGCGACAGTGTTTCACGTTCATAATAAAATATCTAAAGATAAAACAAAATTAAAAAATTGAATAAATTATTACACTATTCACACTTAAACCGGTTTACATTAAAATCCACTTTTTAATTAAATTAAATTAATGGCTATTAATAAATTGCAGATTAGTGAAATCTTCTTAAGAATGTTGAACCATTGAAAATACAGGTACTTGTATGATTAATTAATCTAACAGAACATAAACATTGCAAAAAATAAATCATAAATTATAAAATTATCGAACAAAAAAAACTTTTAACAAAAAAAAAAACCAACTTCAAAACAAATATTTTCGTTCCAAAACAAAGTAATATGCACTAAAAAGTAAAAAAAATAACGATAATATAATGTAGTTAAAATTATTTTTATTTTTGGAGTCGGTGTTAGCCAAGCTAATGTAGAAAACTGTTCTGTCAGAGTTGTTTCCTTGGCTGACACCGACTCCAAAAATAACAATAATTTCAACTACATTATATTATCGTTATTTTTTTACTTTTTAGTGAATATTAATTGGTTTTGGAAAAGTTTGTCTTTTGAAGTCGGTTTTCTTTTTGTTAAAAGTTTTTTTATTTTTTTATTTTTAGTGAATCTGAAGTACACTAACTAATTTGTCACTAAAAAAAGAATCATCGAAATCGATTGGTGTGATATTGAGTTATTCGCCTTCTTGCCGTGCATACTTAACGCAAAATTAAGACTTTATTGGTTTTTTCATGGATTCTGTTATCAGAACTGGACCAAAATGAAATGGGACCACACGGAAGCAGCTTTCAAATAGATAAAGAGACATCAAAATTCGTTTACTCAGCTGAAAGTTCTGAGGTCACACACATTAAAAAAAAATACAGTCGAATTGATAACCTCTTCCTTTTTTGTTTGAAGTCGGTTAAAAAATGAGTTGAGATTTTACATATGAATTTTTGGATTTCAAAAAAACTCTGTATATAAAAGTTCGCTTAGAAGAATAAATAATTAAAAAAAATAAAAAACCCGATTACGTCTGAAAAGAAAGAAACAAGTCCAGTAGTTTACATAGCGACTTTAACAGTCGGGGCCCATTATAATCTAGACCGACTCTATACTTCAAAATAATGGGCCCCGACTGTTAAAGTCGCTATGTAAACTACTGGACTTGTTTCTTTCTTTTAAGATTTTATCTAACACAGTCGGGTTTTTATTTATTTTTTAATTATTTATTTTATTTTAGATTTTTTAGTGTCTCAGCACTAATAAACCCTCTTATTTTACTATATTAAAACTTTAATTTATTATTCCTAATTAAATTTAAACATATAATTCATATATATTTTTGTAATCCCCTGTAAATTTCCTTTAATTTGATACCATACTCGATAGGTACTATAAAAATTTTTAATTAACGTATACTCTTTCTCGCCACAAATCCGCTATTTTGTTTTTCTTTCAAACACCTATCTAAAAATACTTGGGTTTTAAAGACAAATATAATGTTACCTTATATGCTGTAATCCATTGAGCCGTTCGGAAGATACATCGTAATTAAGCGCGCGAATAACCACTCTTTGACAGTCGCGTAAAAAATATTTTAATAATATCTCAAATATGGAAAGTCCTTTTGTTAGCTCGGCACACACTCATACAATTCGCACCTTTCTCAATATTGAAAAATGAAATTTTTATAATTTTTTAATAAAGGTAGATACGGTTTTTATTCCGATAGCATTTGTAGAAAAATTTCTATTTATAAGAAAAAAAAAAGCGTTTGAAAGCACGTGAATATTTGATTGAACTTGGGCGATTGAAAACAAGCTTTGATAGACAACGCTACTATACCAGTCGACAAAAATTTATTCGGGTAGCATTTACAAGCGATTGAAACATTTTGGCAAATATTTTCATTAAATTACAGTTTATTATTTTATAATTGTTTTTACCATAGTTTTTCTATTTTGCAATTTTTTTTAATTGTATACTAAATGAAAATGGTTTTTTTTTTTTTTTTAATTTTCTATATAAAAGTTATGTATGTTTTCAAAACGGAATGAATTATTACAACTTTTTTTTAAATCAACAAACATTTTGAGTAGACATTTATTGTTTTCAATAAATTCAATTATTTTCAATTTTTCTATGCTCTAAATGAGATTCCATTAAACGTTATTTAATGAAAAGTCTATCACTTACAGTTGTTTTTCGACTCAAAAACTTTTTGAATCTATAATCTTTAAACTAACGATTGTAATGATGAAAAAAATAAATAATAACTTATAGATTTATTTTTGAAATTAAAATATTCGAATATTAGTATAACAATATTTATTAATATCCTATTTATTTTTATAAATATTAAACCGAAAATATGTTCTTTTTATGTTCAAGAGTACAGCTTGGCTGTTTGCTGACTATTCAATTTGCCATCACAATTTGAATTTCTAAACTTTTCTATTTTTCATAATTGATAACGAATGATATAAATAACAGATACTTTAACTCTTTATTAAGGAGGATATTGACGTATTGTAAAATTACATTACGATAAAGCTCCAAGGAAAGTTTAGACTTCTGGTTGAAATTTTTTGTACTTTTTGATGATGAATTTTGTTATAACTTCATGAATGTAGAAGAAAAATGAGAATGAAATTTTTTTTTCGCGGTAAATGTTTAAATCATCTTTACAGCCGAAAATTAACAAGATTAATTTATACAGTAGTTTTTCGGCTAAGTACATATTGCACCAATTTACATAAATATAAAAAAAATTTGTTCAAGTAATGTGAATGTAAGCATGCGTACATAATGAAATTTTAAATATTCATTTCTAATAATTATAGAAATAATTAAAACTTTTGGATCGTAATTCAATACTTTCTAGACCGTGTTGTATGAATTCGACTTCTATATAAATATTAATACGAACACGTTTTTACTGTTTCATTAGATACAATGTTTCATGAACAAAATTGTAAACGTATAATTATTATTTTATTGTAATTTGGTACGTATCAAAATTATTGTAAACATTAAAAATAATTATTTGTTAAATAAATTTTCATACACCAAATTTAATAATTTTTATTAATAATGTTTTGTAAACATGTTATGATAAATAAAGTTATAATTTATTTATATAAAATGTAATTACATAAAATTTTTTAATATAATTGGAATTAAAATTATTATTTTAAAAAAAATAATTACATACAGGGTGGGATGAGAAGAGAAGTGTGCAATTTTGAAAACGCGTTTACAAAGAATATTTTGTCTATCGCGTTTTAGCATTGGGGCATTGCACCCACGATGTGAAAGCGTTTCATCAAAACAAAATTGAAGACTGAACGGACGTATCTTTACGAAGTGGTTCAAATACAATCAATACATATTATAAAACAAATGCGCTTCAATCCGCTTGTCAGTCTCTAATCCCTACGTATGCTTAGAAGGTTTTTATGTATAATACATGCATAATAGGGTAGAGTAGGGGTTGAAATAGGGATACGAACGAAAAAGGGGATGAATAATCGAATATTTTCAAACATACTCAAATGGGGAGTCAAATAAAATAGCATGTCGTGTTCCATACAAAACTGTAACCCCTACGCAAGAGGATATGGAGGTAGGGGTAAAAGTGGGAATATTGCCCAGCAAAGCGGTTATTTCGCATCTAGTTTGCTTACAAAAACAATTAATTTTCTTAAGTACTTAATTTGCCTTTTTGTTTAGGTGGTAAAGTCATAATTTAAAAAAATTTATGAGATTTCTTTTTACAGCGTTTTCAAAATCGGACACTTTGCTGCCCCATTATATATTTTTAGAATATTTAACACATTCTAATTATGTTGAATAAAAAAGAAACTTTATAATTCAAAAAAAAAACCTCTTTTAAATTAAACTTTTTATATTTTCTGGTGATTGACAGTGAGTTTTTTAAAGTACATTATTCTTTAGTTAGTTTCGCTCAGTAAATTCAATAATCACCTTTGAATGTAACATACACACAGTATTTTTTTAAGCCATATTTTGTGACGAAATTTTTTGCAAAATGACAAACACTGTTTTTAAAATTATTTAGAAAACAATTGTATTCTAAAGAAAATAAAATACTATTTGCAATTTCTACGCAACATTCAACAATCAGCATTCACTCATATTAATTCAGATTGGATGGGGAGAGAGATCTAGATTTCCCATCGCAACTATAAACAGTTCTAGCTATACCATAAGGGAATAAGGAAACGAGCTCAAAAATTTCGAAACGCAGTACTTCTTTACTGCGTCTTTTCACCTTTTTGTAGATGAAATTTCATAAGACATTTTCATTTAATATGAAATTTAAAATAAACAAGTGCAAACAAGCAATTGACTGAGTTAATTGTTGAAATACCAACTATGGACAGACACTGTAACGAACGGTAGTTACTAAATGTAACACGACTGTGGTGTCAGACACACATAACTGGATATTCCCATATAATACAAACTATATAATATCATAAACTAACTTGCGCCCTCACGGGTAAAACTTCATGTTCAAGAAAATGTTTCAAACAAAAGTTGTTTATTTTTTTATAAGGAAAATTTTTTTTACATAAAAACTTTTGTTCTATTTCCAATAGTATACAAGATGGGTCCTACAGAACTTTCCAATTGGCTTTTGTTGCTCATTTACGAACTCAACCTCACTTTGTCCTCCTGAGCACGCTATAAAAATTTTAAAATATTTTTTCGTTTTAAGTTATCAGACAACCGTTAATGGTCTTTTTAGGTTATTGTATGAACAAACTGTTACAAATTTGGTACTACTGTCGCTTATCAAGCGAAAATTCAAAATTTACCACATAATTAAGCTACCATTATCTGAGCACATTTGTGTTCAATTGTGTGCAATTGGTGTGCTATTAAATGAAAATTGTCAAATGTACCTCTACGTCACAAAATCTGCAATGAGCAAATTTAAAAAGGTGCTATACTTTCTTCTCTAAAATATATTTGGTGATATACATGTGATATGTATACACGTCATAACTATTTGGTAATATGCAAGTGATATACCTATCAGCAAAACCTTAGAATTTTTACTGATTTAATAAATATAGATATTCAACTTGAGCAGATTTTGTGACGCAGAGATACTTCAACAGTTCTTATAATTTGAAATACACATATAGAACTGTAGGAAGGTATATTAATAGCATTTAACATATTGTAAAATTAATTTTTACTCGAGCAACAAAATTAAAAGGATGTAAAATTGCAGATTATAATTATAAATTTTAGATAATAACATTTATACCTAAAATGACGGCATAATATGTAATTGAATTTTGCAATCTAATTGGTATTTATAAATAAGTATTGTTTTTTCCCATATTTATAGGTAAAAAAAACTACAAACCCACAGATTTAATTTTCAATTTATAATTAAAAATTAGAGAGAAACTAAGTATATTTAAATTAATTAAGCAAAAACCAGCTATAATTTGTAATTTGTGGATTTTTTATTGGATTTTAAAATCAAAGTTTAAGGTCGACTACATATTATAAACAGCTATTAGTTAACAAGTTGAAACTAATTGAAAACTAAACAATATACAAGTATCTCTTAATTTATGGGTGTGCTTACACAGGCTGATATCTTTGAGACTAGCCATTAATGTTGCAAAATATTGTATTTATTCTAAGTTATCGCAGTAATAGGAAGCAAAACCGTAGTCATAGGCATAGCTATTGATTTTTTCTAGGGTTGAGAGCCGTTCAGCGGTTCTCCTAATATCATCAGTACCTAAGTTCTGGTAAAATAATATTTTTGGGATATTAATGTATTGATCTCTAACATTAATCGAAATATTGACTCTCAAAGTTGAAACAGATTTTTATTTCTGAAAAATCGACTTAAATTATAAAATATATTTACTTTTCTTTTATTTTTAACTTTCGATTTTTATGGGATAATCCATGAATTGTGTAGAGGCATCGCCCACCTTTGTTTTCCTCCAGTTACGCCAGTGATCGTAGTAAGTTATATAGTCCCAAATATAATAGTAACAAGAAGCCGCTGCATATGTTATGAGGAAACAATAAAAAAGAAAGATAAAGATATACAAAAACGATTGGAAGTTTTCCGGAATTAAAATTATTTCTAATACTGATTGATTAAGAAATTTTAGCCTAGTTTTCCCAAAATTAAACAGAGAATGTTGTATATTCTTGTAGGATAAATCTATCACGTATGCCTTTGAGATATCAAGTTCCATGTAAAATTTAAACTTTTATGACCTCAATACTTTATGAAACAGAAACAAAAAATTATGGCAATGATGTTTTAACATTTCCAGATGATATTTTACAGCAGATGTTCAACGAAATTAAATATGTATTTAAAAAAAAAAAAATTAAAATGTATAAAATTCCAACATAGTATTAAAACATGATAATTATTGATGTATATCTATTTTATTTGAAAGAGTAAATTCGATGGCTAGATACACAAAAATTTATCACTGAATTCTTTGACAGCAAGCTATCTTAAAATGCCTATCTACTGAAAATTTCACTTTGTTCCTTGGTTTCTTAACGACAAAAACAAGCGATTAACTTTTAAGGAATCCCAACAACAACTTGTCTTTCCGAGAACTACCAGGAAATATTGCACCCCAAAGTTTGATAAACTGATGTTTTGTATGCCTTTTCTGACTACATAACGAAAATTCTCCAATTTCAAATTCATAGTCACAAAATACACTTTCAACTCAAACGATATCTTGACCACATTTTAGTCTATTATACCTACAAAATTATTAAATGCCGGTAGTGAATTTAATTTGAAACATTTCATATAATCATCACATAAAGTTTTATTATATACAAATTAATTAAACTTTTGTGCAAATAAAACACATGTTTAAAACCAAAAACGTATCCTTCGATTTAAAATGAAAACGTTTCAAATTTCATATTATATTTTAATAATATTATATTATTATCAAACATTCAAACATATTGTATTACAATTATTAAATATAAAATATATTACAAATCATTTTTTAATATTACGTTTAAAATTGTATAACCACAATAGAGAAATTATATCGATTTCGTATTAGATATAAATATAATGGAATTACATCGACTTACGACAACACATATGTGTTTGGTGTATCGACATATATTTTTATATTACTTCTTAACATATGAGACAATTTTACAGAGTTTAACTTTTTTACAGTAAATGAATCTTTTCTATTGAAACTATGTTAAGAGTTGGCGTTTTTACATTCAGTAGAGACAACTATTAAAAGAAAACATGATTGTTAGTTACCAGGGGGTCAACGTCATTACACCTCCGTCTCTTTTTTAAATTTTACTCACTTAATTAAACTATATACACGGTTTTTAGTATCTATTCCTCTAGGTTATCCGAAAAATATTCCCACAAAGGTATCCCTTGAGCCTATAGAAAATATATTTTTCGAAACTTTTTATCCGTTAAAGAAAATTTAAGTCGGTGCCGTTTTAATTTAAAAAAAAAGACATATAGGCAGGGTCGGTCTCAGTTATCTAGGCGCACCACTGATAAGTCATGAATTTAGGTACACACCCTTTTAGGTACACTTATTTGATTATAATTAAAAAAACTTATTTCGAATAAGTAACATATTTTTTAATGAGCTAAAAAACCTACGTTATATTTTTGTAAAAGTTAATATGCTGAGTTGAGTTTTCCTTTATATCAGCACCGGGAGACCGCCCCCGACCCACTTTAAGCCAGTACTGTATGCAGGGACTAACAACCTTTGCTAGATTTTCGAAACCATTATAGATTCTTTTTGTAATAAGTTTCTCTTTAGAATGTAAAACGATTTACTCTCTAGATTTAGAGAAAAAGGAGTTTCTAATAATAAAAGCTTTTATGATTGACTTATACGATAGACCATTTTTGACCAGCTTTTTTATGGCAACTGGTATTAAAAGTGACATTAGGTTTACTATAAAATGTTTAAAGCAAAAGGTGTTCGTTGACTGTGAAAATCAAAGTCCAATTCAAGTTCACTTTAAGATGCCACCCATTAAGTATAACAGCTTTTATTTGATTATTTTTTCTCGCTTCGTTAAACAAATATTTAGACGCTTATTTTAAAGTAACCACTATGTATATAAAGATCAATTTCTCGAAAAAATTTTTGAGAACAAAATTTTAATGCGATTATTTATAGCTTTAAAATTCAAATCGATATTGAATTAAATTAAACTTGAACTAAATAAAATATCATAATTTCAATCTACAATAATCATTTTAAAGCTGAAAATATTCCTTCTACAAAAATTAATTTCTTGGTCATAAAATATAAAATTATTGTTTCAAAAAAATTATTTAAATGAATTTATTTTAAAAAGTAATTTGGGAATATTTAATAAAAATGTAAAATTATATAAAGCATAGTCATAATATTTTGAAAGGAATCTGGACGTATATACATACATACATACATACCTATATTTTCATACCATGTATATATGAAATATACATAGTATATTAAATTTAGTCCCAAGTTTATTAATCCTTTCCGGTTGTTTGTCTTTCTGTGTGTCTGTCTATCCGTCTGTTATCACGATTACTTAAAAACCAAAGATATATCAAGCTATCAAATTCTATAGCGTGCTTAGGACGTAAAAAGTGAAGTCAAGTTCGTAAATGAGCAACATAGGTCAATTAGGTCTTGTGTCTGTAGGACCCATCTTGTAAACCATTAGAGATAGAACAAAAGTTTAAACTTAAAAAATGTTTCTTAATAAACTTAATAAATAAAATAAACAACTTTTGTTTGAAACATTTTTTCGTAAACAGCACTGTGTACCCGTGAGAGCGCAAATTGTATAGTATGTATTATATGGGAATATCAGTGATATATGTGTGACATGTATGTATGTGTGATGTGACAAATTAATCAACACTGGCTATACATGGTATTTCAACCATAAACTCAGTCAATTGTTTGTTTTCCCTTGTTAAAAATGACATAAATAAAAATGCCTGAAAAAATGATATGACACATAAAATAAAATATCTCTTCTTGTTTGTTATGTATGAGTTAAATCAAAAAATGTTTAAAACAATATTAACATATCTACTTAGATATGAATTTTTTATACCTCACCAATTTCTTGAATATTTAATTTATTTTTCACACAAAATACCCGAAATATTTTGCATCATTATTCTAACACACACACACACACATACACACAAATTATTCCACATATATAAACTTTTGTTATTTTTTTCGTTTTATTAAAATTAAATCTATTTATGTCAACATGGAATTTTTTTGTAAATCCTCGATTTTCCTGTTGAAAAATGAAGGTTTTTTTTTTTTACTATTTTATACATATTAATGTAGATATAACACAAACTGGTTCACCCAAAATGAGGCATATTTAAAATTTTGTTTGGCGTTCTGTTATGAAATTATCGAATTTTATCAACCTATCTACAAAGTTTAAAAATAGAGGACTTAAAAATTTTTTTTAAGTCCTCCAGGAATTGCGCGAATTTCTCTCATCACAAGTAAAAGTGTAAACAAAAAAATTTTATTTTTTTACTTTTTGTTCATTAAAATAATATTCGCAAGAAGTACGTTCTAATAAAAATTTTTTTATTTTTTTAAGTTTATCTTTGAAATATTAAAATTTTTGTTTTTAACCCCAGAACTAAAAAAGGGGTGGTATAAGTCTGACCGCTATGTGTGTGTGTCTGTGTGTTTGTCTGTCTGTGACATCGTAGCGCCTAAACGGATTAACCGATTATAATATTTTTGGTTTCTTTTGAAAGGTAATTTAACGGGAAGTGTTCCCAGCTATATCTAATAATTTGGAAAAGGCATGACATGAATAATTACTATGCAAATGAATGGTCAAATAAACCTGGCTGCATTCATTTCGAAATGTGAACTATTAAAATAACTAAGTAATTCAAAACAAAATCCAAAAATTTATTCAAAAAAATGATAGCTCTCAAGTATCCTTTTCATTTCATCTGATGTCCTTGACCATCACTTTGATATTGATTTAAAAAGGATTGTCATAAGTTTAAAGTGTTTACCTGTGCGTCTGTGTGTTTCTCAGTGGCATTGTAGTCTCTAAACGGTCGAACCGACTCGATTGATAACATTTTTAACCACCGAACTAAAAAAGGAGTGCTAAAAGTTTGACTGCTATGTGTGTGTGTGTGTCTGTCTGTGGCATCGTAGTGCCTAAACGAATGAACCGATTTTAATTTTTTTGGTTTCGTTTGAAAGGTAATTAACGGAGAGTGTTCTTAGTTATCAAGTGCGAGTTTAGGGTCCGAAACCGAAAAATTTGTCGGAGGTTTTTTTAATTTCGTAAATATCACTTGTAGTACAAATAGGAGAGAGAAGTGTATCGTTTATCGAAATTTTCTTCAATTAAAAAGATGTGCATTGGTTGTGCCACTTTGTACACACATGAAAGGCTTAACCGTCATTCGAATAATGTTTCGTATTCAAGATAAATGTACTTTTTTGTTAGCATTTAAAAAATTTATTATGTATTTTCTGTAATCATGGTATGAAATATTAAATTTTATGTAGAGATATAAGATATTTCGTACCAGGTTATACAGAATATTACAATAGTTTTTCAACACCATTTTGTGATAGATTGAAGACCGTGCCCTTTTACCAGATTTTATTTATAAAAGTTCGGATTAACAACCACTCCATCTACGAAAATTTTTATAACTAATGAATTCTCTTTCAGGAACTTGCAAAAGGACATTGGAAGCTTAAAACTGAAATTGAAATTAGTAGAGGATTAAAAAATTTCAATAGTTGCAAAAATCATTAACTCCAACACTTGAAAAACAGGGTGTCAAAAAAAAAATGCGTGTTGACAAAACTGTAAAGTCAAACGAAATATTCAGAAAGCTCACATTTGAGTTTGCCCTTTCAAGGTAGATAAAAGTATTTACTGTTCGAAAAATATCATAATTTTGACAAATGATGTTCAAAAACAGAGTTAATTTATTCACAATTTCGAGAAACATTTATAGACTCTGAGCAAAAAAAAAATGCAGCAAAATAAAAATGATTCTTTTTGTTTCCATTTTTGAAGAATAATGTAAAGTTCGGTAATAACAAAAATGAAGTTTTAAACGTGGCTCGAATGTCGATTTTCAATGATTTCTTTGTATCTCATATATAAGTGAAATTTACTAAATTTAAAAACCCGCAGACAAATTTTTCGGGTATGGAACCCTAAGCTGGACCCTGAAACGTATCCAAGAACACTTTCCATTAAATTACCTTTTTTCTAAGAGCCGTCTCTAAACTGGACCGATTTTGAAGATCATCGCCTCTTTTCAGTTTTTTCGGGTGCGGACCCTGAAACTCGCATTTGAAACATAGTTAAGAACACTCCCCATTAAATAACCTTTCAAACGAAACAAAACAAAAATCCAGATCGTGTTCATCCGTTTAGACGCTACGATGCCACAGACAGACAGACACACACACATAGCGGTCAAACTTATGACACCCCTTTTTTTTAGTTCGGGGGTTAAAAGAAACCTGAATGGCATTTAAAATTAACTTTTGGATATTATGTTTTAAGAGGTGGTAACTTCATACAGCTTACATTTTAATAAAGATAAAAGCTAAAATTATTTAGTAAGACAACAAAAGTATCAAAAATATATACATAAATAAAAGGATTAAAATTTATATAAAATATTAAAAAATTTAGAATTAGCTCTGAATTATTATGGGCTATTTTTGGATGCGGAAAAACATTGTATACCCTCATGTTGTTGTAAATAAAGAAATGTGATTATTTATTAGCACATCATACACAACAGAACAACAAAACTTGTGTCTACATATTCTACATTCTACATATATATCCATCTACTACCATTGAATATCATTCTGTCTAATTATGAAATTCAATAGAAAAACTAAAAAGAAATGGAATATATTCAATTGTTATATATATTAAAAAAGGATAACAAATATCAACACGCAAAAACTCCTACTGTGTTTTGATCATTAAAAAAATAAAAACATGATCCTTCTTTTAACAACCCTTACTATTATTATATGGTGTAATATGGGATGTGTACACTACCACTATACAATACCATACAAGGGAAGGTTGGTAAGGTCATCCTTTTGAAGATATTATTGCCTAATATATCCTTCCCATCGGCACCATGAGGTCTTAGACATTTCTCCTTCGTTCTCCAGAAGGCGGAAGCTGATTCCTGCTGCTTAGACTATATAATAGCATTCAATTTTTCCTCCTCAAGCATATCACATAGACTTTGAAGGTAGGTCTGGGTTTGACATGCTGGATTATTTTTGTAGGGTATTTCTAGTCTCTGACTTGAGCTTTGTTTCGTCTATAACAGATTTCAACTCTTGAAATGTCATAAAAAACATAACTTTCTGGATTACAATATTTACAATTTACAAGTTATCTATAATTAATAACTTATAATTAATCAACTTTGTTTTTGTTTTTTAAAACTAAATATAAAGAGTGAGAAAAAAAATTATTATTTGGAGATTAAAAAAAAAATCATCTTAAACCAATCATAGTAAAACTGCGCCTCGAAGAGCTATACTAAAATTTTTATTTAAAAAACAATCTGGGTCCTATCACACTACTACTACTAAGATCTGGAGAAAAGTATTGTTCTTTTTCCTGAAAATTGTTCTTAGTGTCTAGCTGTTAGCCCATCACTAAAAAATCTACGAAATTTATGCTAAAATGATAGAAATAATGTGGAAAATGCAACAAATTAAATAAAAAGCCATTATAACCATGTTGTATCGTTTTTTTTTGGCTAACATCGAAATTTCCACCACCAAATTTACAATAATCCGAGGCCTTCAGTACAATGTTCCCAAATAAACAGTTAAAATTAATAAAGGGAGGCATTACATGACTTTTTAATTTTATTTTTTCTTATTTATACAAAATTCACTAGCTGATTTCGTTTTGTAACATCGAAAACAAATGAATCTACAATGACTATGATAATGATTCAATCCCAACAAACAAAAGAACCTTACAAATAATCGATCTGCTTGGGATATTATAAATAATTAAGCCCCCTATACTTTCACAGCACTTATTGCGATGAATCTGTTTCTGTTTCACTTACATACACGTTTTCAAAACTTTTAATCCGTCAGCACTAACACATAAAGAACTTTTTTTTGTTCAAATGGTATATGTTGTTTTTTTGTTCAAATGCTATTTTCGAATTGTGAATCATCGAATTCAGATTCAATCAATCTACAGTTTTTTTTTTTAAATATATTTTTTTCAAGCTCTTCAGAAATTGTGATCTTTTCTTTCATTACACGCATAAACACGTAACGAAAAAAGTATTAACTTCGCATATTTTCGGGCCTGTTCGTGTACTTCCGTAACTTGAATATTTCTTGTCTGCCCGATAAATTTCGTTTACGAATTGATTTGTAAAAATAACGAATTGGCATTATTTTTTTTTTAATATCAGCAAAAATATTTTTGAGAATAACTTATAATTATTAATTAATTTTAATAATAAGTTTCTTAAATGCCCATAACGTTGATGTAGGTCTTTTTTAATTTACCTATGTTATAATAATACTACAGTAAATAAGCCGGAAAATACCATCAAATGTGGAAAAGTGGTGGAACAGCTCCGATTTCAAAAATTTTTTGTGTACGTGTTCCTTAGACCTCTAGGAACATTCAGCCGCACTAACCTTGGCATTGGAAAAAAAACTGAGAAAGTTAGGGTAGTTTTCCCATCCCCAAATAGTAACAGTGAAAACAAATCAATATTTCACCTCAAAAATCGTCTTCCGAGGGTTTTCGAGGTCACTGATCATGAATTCAAGGTTTAAAAACAACTGAAAATGGTTGCAACCCCATTAAAACTACCCCTAAAAGTGTCAATATTTAAAAAATTGAAAATTTTGAATTTGACCTCAGAAATTGTCTTTCTGCGGTTTTTGAAGTCGTTGATAATGAATTTGAGGGTAAGCAGCAACTGAATGTAGTTCCAAGCCACCCCTAAAAACCACCCCTAGAAGAAACAGAGATAAAATTTTAAATTTTTAATCGAATATCGTCTTTCGGGGGGTTTTTGGCATCGCTGATCACGAATTCAAGGTCAAAAAGTAACTTGGATGGTTGCAACCCTATTAAAACTACCCCTAGAAGTGTAAATGATTAAAAAATTTGGAAAACTTTGAATTTTATTTTAGAAATTGTCTTTCTGTGGTTTTTGAAGTCGTTGATAATGAATCTGATGGCAAGACATCTGGGGGTAGTTTTTTTGGGGTTGCAACCCTCTTCAGCTACTTTTTGACCTTGGATTCGTAATCAGCGCCCCCAAAATTACCCGAAAGTCGATATTCGAGGAGAGAATTCAAATTTAAAATTTTATCTCTGTCACTTCTAGGGGAGGTTTTAATAAGGATGCTGTGACATTCAGTTACTTTTTGACCTCAAATTCATGATCAGCGACTCTTAAAACCGCAGAGAGGCAATTTCTGTAGTGAAATTCAGTATTTTCAAAATTTATTTATCATTGACATTTCTAGGGGTAGTTTTAATGGGGTTGCAACCATCCAAGTTACTTTTTGACCTTGGATTCGCGATCAGCGGCCCCAAAAACCCCCCGAAAGACGATATTCGAGGAACAATTTTAAATCTTTTCTCTGTCACTTCTAGGGGTGGCCTTTAGGGGTGGCTTGGGACTACATTCAGTTGCTTCTTGCCCTCAAATTCATTATCAATGACTTCTAAAACCAGAGAGAGACAATTTCTGAGGTGAAATTCAGAATTTTCAATTTTTTTAAATCATTGTCACTTCTAGGGGTAGTTTTAAGGGGGTTGAAACAATCCTCATTTGCTTTTTGACCTTAAATTTGTGAACACCGAACCTAAAAGCTCCACGAGACACGATTTCTGAGGCAAAATTTTGAATTTAATAAAGTTTTTGTCTCTATCACTTTAAGGGTAATTTTAATGGGGTTGAAACCATATTCAGTTGCTTTTTAATCTTGAATTCATGATCAACGACCTCAAAAACCCTCGGAAGACGATTTTTGAGTTGAAATATTGATTTGTTTTCACTGCTACTATTTAGAGAGTTTTGGGGATGGGAAAACTACCCTAACTTTCTCAGTTTTTTTTCCAATGCCAAGGTTAGTGCGGCTGAATGTTCCGAGAGGTCTAAGGAATACGGTCACAAAAAATTTTTGAAATCGGAGCTGTTCCACCACTTTTCCACATTTTCCGGCTTATTTATTGCACTATAATACATAACGTATAAATAAGCATATTTATATTTTATATATAATATTTTACGCATACGCGCAGAACGTGCGGCGAACCGTTCATCACGCACCTAAAGATTACCTAAAGAACTTTTTCCTTAGTTTGTATGTTACTGGTTGCCAAATATATAGTTTCTAAATGTTTTATGGCAAAAAATAGTCAGTAGCTTTTAGAAAAATTGTAAATAAATAAATTTCAAACTGATTATTAAAAAACTAAAATATTGCGGCACCTACAAAGGCAGAATGCTGGCCTAGACAACTCTCCTATGCTGTACAATACATTTATCCATACATGCATTCAACATACAACATACCCTTGTCTATGTATGCGACCCCCAGAGAAAGTTCACCCGCATGTATCACACTTTACGATTATGATAGTGTGATTTATCAATTCCTATACACACATTTTATACATTACATTCCAAAAACTTTATAACATACGAATAATATGTGTGTATATTTGGTATTCGATATTTAGGGTTCCGTCTATGTAATGCCATCACAAATCTATTAGGTTTTATTAAGTTAATTCTTTTATATGGTATAGTTCAGAGGAGTTTGACCTGTCGTTTAAGGTAGATAAACTATTTCAGTGATCTCCCCCAAAAAGCTTTATGTTATTATACACTTTCTTATTGCAATTTCATATACAATGAACATGTATCTCTGCGTCACAAAATTCGTACAGGTTTTACTATTCTAAGTGATATAGCTATATGTACTGCTATAGTAATATCAATTAGAATGGTAAAAACCGTGCAAATTTTGTGACGATGAGTATATGCTCTCGAGTTCTTGACTTTACGAAAGAAAAGTTTGTTTTAAGTGACGGTAATTGCAGCTCTAGTCACTGTTTAGGATAATCGACATGTGTATACGAATAAGTCTGCATAGTTACCTACCTGTACGGACCATTTGTGGCCCTTGTTTGCGCAAAAATACTAAAACTATAAGGATGTAAGAGCGCCTGGACAATGTTAGCTAAAACGCTTTATTTTATTTTTATATGAAGTTGGACTAAGTCTGAATCAATTCTAGATAAATATGGTGGGAGCGCAAATAAATACATTTGAATAGTAAAATGTAATGTAATATAATTTATATGCGTTTCCACCATTTATTTCATGGGTTTTAATTTTTTGTTGCGGAACCTTCAAAAACTTTTTAGTGTTATTAGATTTCAATAAAATCGGTCCATCCGTTTAGGAGGAGTTAATTATAAACACGCAATAACGTGAGTTCATTAATTTATGTTCACCCAAAAAGTGCTCAACGTACCCAAAGAAGTTTTCACTTCGAAACTTAAATTTTCAAATACAGATTCTTGAACCAAAAGAGACAGATATATAAAAAGCTTTTGAGTCTGAGCGAGTGAGTCTGAAATATTAAGATTATGTGCTCGTATAAAATAACTGATTAACATCTACACTCGAAAGAAAAAATTTATTGGTCGACCTACATTTGCAATTTTAAGTTTTTTTTGACATTCTGTTACTTCGTTAAAATAAAAAAGCTTGGCACGTGCTTGTTTTGAAGCATTTTTTAGGCGTCACATTCAGCAATTTACTAACTTTTTGGAGTTTCCAAATTCCGCTTGGTGTAAGTAAAAATTTCTTAACCTAACCACTTTTAAATTTAGCTCAAGTCTCTCTTATGGTATATTTTTTCCTTCTGTACGACTACTAATCTCAAGGTTATGGTAGATTTACCAAAATTTATTTTTGACACTTTCTCCAATCTACATTGTGCATTAAAAATTTTCTTATCTAAAATACCGAAAAAGACATTCAAAGGCGATTGATTGAAGTTGTCAAAATTTATCTTCAGTTCGCTGTACGATCGTCAATTAAATATCGATGATCTAACCAAAAAGATGGCTTTCCATTCAATATCTAAAAGCTATAAGTGATTGAAGAGAAGAAAAAAATTTTAATAAAAAATATTTATAAGTCACTCATACCCAACTATTTGTAAAATCTTGAGTCGCTTAGTATCAAGGATGAATCGAAAAGTAATTAGGCATGTGTAGTAGATAAGGCGTTCCGATTCATTTTTGATATTTTAAATTAACCGCCTCAAGCTTTCAGCTCCATTGGTAGAAGTTATCTCTACCTATAAATTGAGTTTAAAGAATCCACCGTAACATACATGCATACATTGCAAGCTAAATAAAAGCTTTTAAAAAACATACAAGTCTAAAGCTAAGGTATCAGGGCATGAACAGTTTTAAAAAATTCAAAGATTTAGTAAATTTTTGATTAAGAGCGTATAGTTTGTACTATTACATTATGATATTGAATATATTTGGTTCGCAGGTACCAAACTAAATTAACCAAATCGTTTTTTTCCCAAAGAAAATTCAAATTATTTATAAAATAAATTCCCATAAAAAATATGGATTAGATCCTTTTTATTGAGAGCAAACAAATATTTGATTTACCGAAATAAAATGAAGGTATTTCCTATATTTGATTACACATACAGAATACCCAATTTCAATGTGTATTCATGCTTAATCGATTTCATTTCTATGTGAAGGCATTACTTTGGTGGTGGTATTCAAATGGAATTTTACGTTATAAGGATAAATGTTTCGTAACAACAATAAACTGATTTCTATAAAGACTTCAATAAATAATTGTTAGAACAATATCATTGCTACATATATTTTATCATATTATATAAATGTGTGAACATATATAATATAAAAAAAAAAAATCGGGTGTGAACGCCACAAACTTCTATATACGAATAACATACACGTTTCGACTTCGACACTAACACATACACTTAGGACGGAAACCAAAAAAGAATGAATTTAAAAAATATTGAACTTAAATTCGAACACAAGAAAACTGCAGTGTGAATAGGGGTTTCTTGAATCTTTTTAAAGAAACGAAATTGAGGGTATACATCTAAATATGGATTACAAAAAGACTCATCGAATGTAAAACAGTAAAAAACATTCTTTTTTGTATCAGAACGGAATCGACGACAGTGTGTCGCATTTAAGATGAAGACACCCTCATATTTTCGTTATTTATAGGAATATTTTTTATAAAGTTCAGACTTTGATTAAGTAGAATAAAAAATGTAAGCCATCACTTTGAATGACTGTGCAAAATATCAAATCGATATTCCTTAAAATAGCAAAAATATGAGAGTGTCTTAATCTTAAATGCGACACATTGTATAAATAGGAGTACTGTATATAGGAATCTAACTTTGTAAAATGGTAAGTGATAATAAGCCTTAATTCGGTTGGTAGGTATCTAGGCGGTTCCAAAATTTAGTATGATTCTGAATTTGAAAGAACATTTCTTGAAGCGTTTTTTTTCGTAACAAATAGTGAAATTTTCCATGTATTTTAGTTTATTGAAAAGAACATTGCATATTGAAATAGACAAAAACTACTCTCAGCATCTGAAATTTATAATTTCGGAACACCAGCAAGTGACGAAATTTGACGAATCTTCCCACTTCGCGATAAAAGAAAATATACTAAGAGATAAAAGGGTATTTTAATGATAAAAGGTTAGTTTTTTCAGGCTAACAATTTTTATTTAATGAATAAAAAACAAGAACGTGTTTTTTTTCGTTTTCATCCTTTTGCCTAATGCGAAAAATTGGGAGAGAAGCAAGTTTCAAAAATGTACATTGAATGAGTAACGGATCGAGGTTGAAACAAATGTAGGAAAAAGGTTGCTTTTCTAAGAGAAATTAGATAAACGTAGGAAAATTTTCGGATAAAAACCCGCTCTAATTCCTGAATGGTTTTATATTTACTGTTTTTACATATAGGGTGGGTCATTTTAATCTATAATGGCAAATAGCTCTTTTTGTAGTTGACAAATAAAAAAATAACTTAAACAAAAGTTGCAAGGCTTGATGAGGGCCATCATGTTCTGACAATAGAGTGTTATTCTACCTCTTACCTTGTAGAATCTAAATTGGCTATTAAAGAAACCCGAAGAACAAGGTGCAATGTGATAGCAGAATATGATGTTTTCCATCAAACTATACAATTTTTGTATAAGTTATTTTTAGAATGATTAACTACAAAACGCGCTTTTAGTTTTTCTAATGATTTACAACAACACAAACAAATGGCTAAAAAAATATTCCTGAACATAGTCACCCTTAAAACATAAAAATCTGTAAAAATCCATTATCGAATTTTCAGGTGGAAAATATTACCACTATGTACTGTATATAGAAGTAAAAAAGCACATCACATTTTATATGCTTATATGTTACAGTTTTTATTGTAAATAACTAATATTAGAAAAAGTAAAACTAGTCCAGAAACAATTTTCTGTGTTAAAAAGTAACTGATCTAGTTAAAAGGAATACATTTCTGTTGTAAACATTTAATTATTTTATTTCAGTAGAAGAATTTTTTAAAAGCATTCCAAGATTTAATTAAATAAAAGTACGAAATCCAGAGTGCACACTCCAAATAACACATAATACTAATAATATTATAAATACTACACTGACAAAATTGTTTTTATTAATTTTAGTAAAAGTTGTGGAAGCTGCAATGGATTAGTAAAAAAATAAACAATAGTTTGTGAAATAAATATTTATTTTGTTAAATCAATATATTTATTGAATAAATTTTTAAAATGGTACACTTCTGGTGTATTATTGCCATACTTTTTTTTATCAAATACTTAGTTGTTGGTGAAATTACAAATTTTTGTGACAATGTATTTGTTAACTGTATGAAAACGATGAATCGATGAATGTTCTTATTGCAAACATAACTGAAGTTCCGGATAGTGTTATAAGTTTTTATTTTTACTTTTATCTATCTTGGAATATATCCAATTCTTTGGGATAAAAACTCTTTCTAAAATTTGAATATTTATTTCTATATGTAAAAGAATAGGAAATTTGAATGTATGTTATAATTTTAGTATATCAGTTTTTTAAATTATCCAGCGTCTCTATTCTCACCCATTACCTACTTGATTAAAAGAAGCTTTGAAGGCTACGATTAAAAGAGGCTTTGAAGTAAGAACACTAGGTGAAAATAGTACGCGCAAAATGTCCTGTTTTATAGTGTACTCAATAAACATTTAGATGGAACAGAATTCATAAAAAAGAAAAAAAGTTTCAGAAATAATTGAGACACAATCTAGCAATACTGCGATAGATGAGTGTCGATACGAGAATTAGTCAGTAAAGAAATACGATACGTTATTTATATTATAAATATCGCAAACAAAGTATAAGAGTTTTATTTACACTTATACTTTCCATCAAAAAATCTAAACAAATAATATAAGCATATACAAACAAAGAATCTGATGGTCTTTTTAACCCTTGTCCAATAAAGATAGGTATTATAAGTTTAACGTGTCTGTCTGTGGCATCGTAGCTCTTAAACGGATGAATATATTTTGATTTGTTTTTTTTTTTTTTTTTTTTTTAAAGGAAATTTGATCGAGAATATTCTTAGCTATACATAAACTTTTGATAAAATCTAATGAAGATTTATTCTCAACTTCCTTTAGTTTTCTAATTATTTACTTTTAATATGGAATTCCACAAACTAAAGCTCTCAACAAACAATTAATCCTAAATTATTTTAAATTATAGTGTAAAATAACACGTTTGAGAAGAGGTTTTTTCTTTATTGCAATAGAGATAAACAAACACAAAATTTTAATGTGCTATCTATTGAATATAGTTAAAAAATGTTTTCTCTGTTTCTCTGTAATTTTTGTAATGTTCATTTCAAAGTTTTAAAGAAAAATATTCCCCAATGCTTCCCTCCATTCTAGTAGCAGTAATAATTTGAATAAAATTAAGTTATATCATTTGTAAGAATAATACATTTCTCTAAATAAACCACACCAGTGGAAACCAACCACTGCTGTTCTGAATCTATTCACTGGACATTTGTAAAATTTTTCACTAAGGTATATATCTATATGAACAGTCAATATACAAATGATTAAAATTTACATATAATTGTAATACATAGGGGAAGATGTATTACCTAATATCAAACTTTACATTATTCCTATCCCTTGTCTATATCCCTATCCCTTCTCCATTTTTATCCATATCCCAGACTTGTTTAATATATTGACCCAATAAATAATCCAAGTTTGTGACCTCGAGCACCAAACAATGAAAATTTCAGATTTTGGCGATTATAACCTTTAAGTTTTTGATAGTAACTTTTCAGAACGTTTGTCAAGTATAGATTATATTTTCTGCAATATGAAGTTAGAATGGACTCTATAGTATAGACCCAATAGTTTTCCGAGATAAAACTTTTCAAAGATTATCAACGTAACTTTATACGTCAGAGACTACGTTAAATCCGGTAGTTCTTGTATTTTTAGCAGAGAACGCAACTTTTTTTGAAAATCGAATGAAATCGTGAAAATATTTTATTTGTCAGTAACGACCTGAATTTATTGAAAACCATTTTCCCGAGAGTCACACGCCTCTGGATCCCATGTACACATCTGCCGTTTTCAACTACAAGATCTCCAAGGGATACATATTGGTTCACTTGTTCCACTACGGTATTATGAATTCTATATTCACATTTAGTTTTTTGTTTGCTGATCACCATGCACTTTGTTTTACTTGTATTTATCACTCTAGTTCCAGTAAACAGAGCCAATAAATCTTAAATCTTTCCCATCAATATCAAGTTCCCTAAGAAGTCTGAACAATTTGTCATGAGGTACACCATTTACAACTTCGTCAATTTGAACATAAATCTATAAAGTTTTTGTCACATGAAATCCGCACAATTTTTCGCGTTAGTCTTTTGGGGAAGTGCTAAAAATATTGATTTAATTAGAACTGCTGGAAGAGTCCCTGCATCATATATAACATTAACTAGCTTTGTTAATGCTACAATTTCTGTTTCTTCTAAGGCTTTTATCATTTCGATACAGATTTCATCAGGACCTGGTGATTTTCCATTTTTAAGTTCTTTAACGGTACATTATACTCAATCAAAATAATATTGGTATAGCATCTTACCCTACTATATAATAATAATAATAATGATAATAATCATAAAATAATAGAGGTAAAACAATATTCAAGTCATCCCAAATTCGAACAGAACTGGCGAACAATAAATTAAATATTTCGGTTAACCACAACTTTACGCATTATTAATTTTGATGTGAATTGCATGTATACATGTAATAATATTTATATATGTATATAGTATTAGTCCTTACACACAAATAATTGTGTGAAATATTCACAAAAACTACCTTCACCAAATATTTGAACATTTTTATTTAAAAACAATTTCATTTAAAAGGAATTTATGCGGTTGTATAAATTAATATAATTATTTTCAATAATTGACATTTTTGGTTATTGTAAAATTTCAATTTCCAAATGGATTTTGATAGTGAATAATTGATAAATGGTATAGATAAGAGGAAGGGTTATTCTTGTATTACGACAGAAATTATCTTGTAAGTCAGCCAATATTAAACAATACTACACAATGAAATTTTCCTTTCAGTACTAACATAAAGTTAGTACAAATGTCTGGCCCATTGCGAATTTTGATACCCAAACTACCTACAGCCAATGACAATACTCATAAGTTAAAAGTCATTGAAGAGGTTACGAGTGATCGATCGGACTCTATGTCTTCATATATCGAATACATTGGCTGTTTACTTAATAAAAATCCTAGTAGCATTAAACCACATCATCATAGTGACCGGTTGACTTCATTGAGAAATGCAAAATATATCGTTGAGATCCATTTGTATCTTTGAATTTCGACCATAAAAAATTGGAAAAATGGAATGAATACCTTACATGGAGTATTAGACATTACTAGCTGATTCCGTGAACTTAGTCATACCTACAATTAATTAATTTGATTATAACTTTTTATCAGCGATTTTCATTCTAAATTAAAACTTGCCGCTCTAATTATCCATTAATAGCTAATATTCCATAAAATTATTTACATGGGGCTTCCATTTATAAACTATCATTCCCTTTTTCATCACCTTAAAAAAAGGGTAGGTGGGTAAAAAGCACTTTACGGGGGAGTTTAAACACAAATATCGCCACCTGAGAGGTATCTTATATGTATATTTAAACAAGCAATTCATGTATATATGTATACATACCAGGAATCTCGGAAACGGCTCCAACGATTTTCATGAAATTGATTGGTTGATTTTTAGAAAACGTCGTTTTGTTTTAGAAACTTTATTCTCGGAAACGGCTCCAACGAAAAAATAACGAGCCAAGCTGGGTCATCCAAAAACTAAGAAGATTACATGCAAAACTAATGGTTTTCTCAACATTAATTAGTGTTTTTACTGTAATTTTACAACTGCAAAGCTTCATTAAATTTGACAAAGTACGAAAATTAGTAATGGTCGCTTTCCAGCTCTAACGTATGCATAGTGGGGCCGTGTGCATAGATGGAAAACAAGGAATGATAGTAATCGACAGAAAGTGCTAAATTCGAATTTCATAGCCTTATCAATCGCGTATTTTTTTTTAAATAATTCACTTTTGGAATTTCAAGTAAGGTCTAGCTTTTAAATTCAAAATATTTGCGCTGATACATTAAAATGAGACACCTAGTGTATCACAATTTATTCTACAGCATTATTACATAAAATCAGATCAAAATTGTAACGGCAAACACTGGAATATGGGTAACATCCTAATCATATTACATATTTAAATATATATTTACGAAAAATAAAATGTCCAAACAAAAATTAGAATATATATTTTTACCCCCCTTGGAGTAGTCGGATAAACGAGAAAATTTATTTATAACTACACAACACTACATATAATAGCAAAACAGAAATATGCCATATACACAAAAATATATATCAAATTAGGCCAAGTAATATCAGATGTTCGTGTCGTAGTGTAGTATAATGTTATAGTATAGTACATACGTTATAAAACACTACAAACAAATTAGTATTACATATATGAATTAAATAATAAATTTTAAAAGTTAACAATACGATATTCCACTGTTACTGAATAATATAATTAATATAAAATTTTCATTTAAATAATATTTGTATCTAGACACATACAGGGTAGTCCTAAGATATTGGGACAACGCTCTAGCACGTATAGTACTTCCCAAAATAAACTTATCTAGCTTAAGTATCAAATTACTCCATTTAAAAGCTTCCTTACAATAAAGTACAAGCTTTTTAATTGTTTTTCAAAAATTGGGATTAATTCTGATGTCTAATTGGCCATATTACCTATAAAAATGTAAAACTAGACTTTATACCAAGGAAAAATTTGAAAATGAAATTAAAATTTATTACAAAACGAAGAACTTAATATCAAAGATTGCATTCAAAGTAGTGGGTATCTTAATCTTTGTTTAATTAGAAATTTTAAACTTTCATGTATTGCATACTAGTATAGATTTTTAAACACCAACTTCACTTTTCTATTTGTAAAGTGAGAATTCTTCATCTGAAGTGATAAAAAAAAAATTTTGTGCGATCCCCTATTTTAAAAACATTTGTAAACACTGTTTTATCGGACACATCAAATCCGCATTAATTGTAAATAATATCAAATTATTGATGTACAAATTAAGGATCTTAGCACTAAAACCCCTCTAATATCTCCGCCAAGGGAGGTAATCGATTTTCAGAATGAAATTTAAATTTAGAAAGTTATTTAAGACAAAAAAGAGTATCCTTGGTAGCCTGTCGGTTTATTGGAAATTTGCAATTTTAATCATTGGAAACAGTTTTATCACAAAAACTGGCTATAGAAATTTATGTTCCATTATTCAGAATATTCTTTAAATTTAAAATATCGTTAAATTTTTTATTCGAGTTTTTGAGAATATACTATGCCCCTACCATAAACATTCAGTTCAAGATCTTGTAAAGACCTGGGGATTCTTATTTCTTTTTGATCTTATACAAGATCAATGAGATCTATAGTTACCATCTCATATATATTTTTTTAGTTACACTTCAAACCAATAACCTTTAGAATGTAGACTTCCTGACATCAATAAAGTTGTTTTCCTTTCTGTCCACGTTTCAGCATTCATATGCAAGAGCAACCTCTTATATTTTTGGTTCCGGTACCGGTAATCGCACCCGACCTATCTGGGTGAAAGTCAAAGATTACCCTGCTTTGCGCAGTGCCATAACCAAAGTAATATATGCGCGATGGTAACCATGAATCTCATTGATCTTGTAAGATAAGATAAAAATAAATAAAAATCACCAGAACGTTATAATCTCTTATCTTACGATTCTAAAATTCAACTAGGGTTTTATCCATCAGGCAAAGAGAGACGGAGCAAAATGTACTTAAACTGAGTACTCTATTAACGCAATCGTTAGATTTAAGGAATATCCGGAAAAATTGACCAAAAGTTTTTCGTAATAGGTCGCGAGAGTAATTGAGTTTTACCTTCAGTACCTTTTTTCACAGTATAACCTACTAAAACTAAATTTCTCAATACAATTCATTCCCCTGGTTGATAATTGTAAAAATTTGAGGTATTCGTGTACCAATATTATTAGATTTATATTTATTAATATTAGATTTGTATAAGGGTTTTGTGTGTACGATAAAAGAGTACATCCATAAGAAATTTTCGCTAAAAAGTAAACAACGTTTTCTAATGTAAAAAAATTAAAAACTTCAACTTTTGGATCGTGAGCAGCTTCAACTAACGTAAGTTTAGGTAGATCGACTAATTTTGTGGTGTGCTATACTTGGTAGACAGTTGTTATAGCTCTTCAAAAATACCCTGTATAGACACACACAAACACATGCATATTTAATATAATAATAACTTTTGTTTTATTTTCTATTTGAATCGGAAAAGAACAGATTTATTCATGTATACATACCACCATATAATATAAAATATATATCTACTAGAATGCCAAATATATATGTAATGAAAATAGTCAGGGAGGAGTTGACCAAATGGTGTCATATCATATATATACATGTACATATATGGGGTAGTGTTGGCTAATAGTGCGATCTTTTTACACATAACAAGTGAAATTTACAAAATTTAAAAAACCCTCGACAAATGCGATTTATTCCTTGTAAACCGATTTTTGGAAAATTGGCTATAAAATATTCTCAATCAAGTCGGTTCACCCGTTTAGATGCCACTGAGAAAAACAGACGCACAGTAAACACTTTAAGCTTATATCACTCCTTCTTAAGTCATTATCAAAGTGATGGTCAAAGACATCAGATGAAATGAAAAGAATACTTTTCTATCATTTTTTGCGACAAACTTTTGGAATTTTTTAATTGAAATTGAAATATTTGATTTGTCCTTGTTCTTTTGAATAATTGTTTTGAATTACTTAATTATTTTACCTTTTGACTTTTCTAAATGTGTTGAGCCAGGTTTTTTTGACCATTCATTACCATTGTAATTATTATTTAAGTTTATGTTAAAATTATATGTCATAATCGCCAATTTTTTAGAATTTTCGGGTACGAAACCCTAAGATCGTACTTAAAACATAGCTAGGAACACTCTCCCTTAAATTACTTTTCAAATGAAACAATACAAAAATTAAAATCGGTTCATCTGTTTAGACGCTACGATGCCACAGACAGGCATACACACAGACATACACACATAGCGGTCAAACTTATAACACCTCTTTTTTTTATTTTGGGGTTTGATAAGTCTTCAATCGTCGTCAAATTTATCAAGTCTTTGCGTATGATAAATTTAATGAAAAAATTACCTTTTTTAATAGAAAATATTAACCACAAATATTTGATCATATTAATAGAAACATTAACATTAAATACTAATAAATAAAGCACAAACCTTCGCATTAACAAGCACAATAAACGTAAATTGAATGACACGGTATAACACGACTTACAAGATAGGGGGGCGAGATTCAGGTAACTCAAGAGACTTGTTTGTGATGGAGTGGTTATCAAACTACACCAAAAAATAACTTTCAATGCAAAACAAAAGAGCTGAGTTTTCTGAATTTTGTCCAGAAATTTGATATAAATACTCCACTGTGTAGCGTCCTCCAAAATGTATTCTTGTTATGAATTTTTTTTAATATTACCATTCACACACATTTTCTGTCATAATTTAAGCTATACGTGTACCGAACGAGTTATTTTTACACAAAATTTCCATATGTAAAACATTCCACAACTCTCTCTTTCGTTGGAGGATCAAATAAAGATGGCTCTCGTGTATGCTTCGACTATAATAACCATATTTTACATTTATAAATGCATGAATGTTGCGATATTACGTATGTGTGAACAGCATACAAGTATACGCTTCTTTTTTTTTTCTTCCCGATAGTAAGTTGCTATATTCAACCTGAAAGACGAAATCAATCCGACAATGGTTTGATGTCATGTTTCATCTCTTCAATAGTGTTTTTTTTTTTTTAACTTTTGATTCTCTTTTAGTTTAATTTTCTTAATGTTAACTAAATAAAAAAAGTTTGAAGCTTTTATTTAATCGGACGTGCATAATTTCTCAGTGAACTAACTCTAAACTAATTCAAGGCAAAACACGCGTTTGTGCATTTGAAAAATGTTGATGCTCGAAAAAGTAATTAATGACCACACTCTCACGCTATCAAATCTTACATTCCATTAGAATATCCATTCAGATTCTTTGAAATATTCATCATTCGGAAAATTGTAAGAAGTAAACATAAACATCAGTTATCAGACATTTTTTTCAACAATAAATTTAAAGGCAGCCTTAGAGAGGAATAGTTGACCAAAACGCAAATGCTTAAAGGCGGCAAATATCTTATATTCGAAGCCCTTTAATTTCAAATTTCGAGAAAATATGAAATTATAATTTTCTAAACAAACAACCAACAACTCTTTTTCTCGCAAAGAAAATACCTCTTATAAGGTACATTCATTGTCCGAAATAGAAATAAAGAAAACAAAACTTTATTTATGCGTTAACTTTCTTTGTTACAACAAAAAGGGAAATATTTATCATCAATTCCGAACATAAATTTGACTGTGATTCAACGTCGCTTCCCTCTGTCTGTACCTATTATAACCCTATGTATGCTTAGATCTTTAAAACTACGCAACGGATTTTTATGAAGTTTTTCTAATAGATAGAGTTTTCTAATAGAGATTCAAGAGGAAGGTTTTTATGAATAATATATTTGCATAATTTGAGTAAGGAGTTGAAATAGTAGTCGCATCGACTAAGATCAAATATTGACAAGATATACATCCATTTTCAAAGATTGTTCTTATCTATTTTTAACCTTCGGGGAGTGGAAAGGTGGAGCGAGAAAATGGGGATGGGTATGGGGGGTATGGGTATGGAGGTTAGCGGGCCATGCTCGAGGATCGCGCCTCGAAGCAATAGTTCAGAGCACCTAGCCAAGTAGACCTTTGTACTATATCCCCGCTACGCTTTTCAGTGGCTATTATAACCAACTGATGTACTGAAACCCAGGATTTGCCTAGCGCTGAGTTTCCTAATTTCTTCTGGTTCGACTATGGCCAGAAAATGGGGATGCGTAATCGAATATTTTCAAATATACTCAAGTGAAATATCAAATAAAAGAGCATGGTGTGTACGTTACAAAACTGTAACCCCTACTCAAGGGAATATGGGGAGAGAGGCAAAAGGGGGATATTAAATTATAATTTAAACTTACATAATTTATAAAACAATAATTATTGGTCTGGCTTGAAGGAGCTATAACCAACATGGCTTGTTTTTAATAATATTAAAGTATAGCATACATATATACATTGTGAAGCACGTAAATTGATACTCGTGATGTAATCAAAATAAAGTGAAAAAAAAAACCTGAAAATTCCCAATTAATGTGAATCAATAATATATAGAGAAGTTAATTTTGGACATACCTCTACACATACCTTTACATATGTGTATCATTTTTATGTGATAATAGTCGTCTACATCACAATAATTTATATTAAAGAACCTACATGTAATATGTATGAGTGAAATGATTATTAGAGCACGGATTTTTATATACATGAAAAAATTCAAATATAAAATCTTTATGAATACAATTTTCATAACCTCTATATAGAGGCTCTAACATATAACACCATTAAGCAACTATTCACGCAAAATTTTGTCTTTCTTAAACTCTCCGTTCCTCGTTTCTCACTCTTCGTCATCTTTTCTGCAGCTCCTCTCCAATTATAACGTCATAATTGCAAGAATCCCTACCTCTATAAATAATAAAAGATAAAAATTCAAATCAAATTGGCAATAACTGCGAATGTTTTAATTCTTTATAGACTCTTCTTACGTCTGTAATGTTTTTAACACTTATCAGTTCTCCCTCCTAATTTTCGGAATTTATTTCATCAATGGGTCCTGAAAATTAAATATAAATATCACCAAAACTTCAAAAAATTCAGGCAGTGAATTCCAAAAACCTGTATTAATAACATTGAATTGTCTGTGTGTATACATTACAGACACTATTAGACTTTTATAAACGTCTCTTCCGATTTCATAGTGATTTTTACACAAAAGATCGTCAATTTCTCATTTTACAATGAGAACTTTTATGAGCCTGAATACTCATACAAAAATGGCGAGGAATGCAAGGCTCGATGATGGACCTAGGCAGAAGGCATCTATTATAATCGATAGGGTTTCGTAGACTTTAAAATGACATGTTACGTAGTGTACAAGGTTGCGAAATTAAAAGGTGCTGCAAGGGGTTAAATTAAAATTTGTCTGACTTTCTATTTGGGTATTATCAAGTTCCAAATTAACGTATAACCACGAGGTCAAAAGAATGTTCATTTGTAACTCAATAACACCCAAATAAATGTTAACACAAAACGCTGGATCATTCAATCAAATATCGAGCAAAGAAAAGTATTTTTTTCACCAATCACCAATCATCAACGTACCGACGATTATGATTTTTTTATCAAAATGTCAGCGCCTTAACTGTAATAAAATCACTGTATATACTACTTTATTTATTTTTTATTAGTGCTTAATTAGTATGTGTATAGAGCTTATAAAAACTTGTAGTTTTTCAAAGAAATTTCTTGTAGAAATTTCTAGTAGACGTTTATTATTATGATACTTTCGCAGAATTTATAATAACAATATTAAATAACATAAGCAAGCATTGAATAAATTTCTCAGAAGTGAGATAATTATATATTCCTGGTACTTGGAGTATTATTTTTCTGTACTATAAATTGTAGATCAGACAATAAACACCCTTTTCCATTTGATTTCAAATCCTCCAAGTGGTACAAGTGGTACTGCGCCTTACACTAAAAATTGTGAGAAAATACTTAAAGCATTCAATTTGACCTAAACATGAGACCAGTATGATTTTGGAAATTATTTCTAATCCCCCGGGTTTTCACTAGTTCAAAGGGAAACTTTCTTTTCCTACAACTTTTATCCATATTTTGAATGAAATTCAAAATATGGATAAAAACAGTTATAATCAAAAATTTATAGATTTTCTTTCTCATGTTTAAGAATCCTAGAGGTCGTGGTATGTCATTCAGAGCAAATTTTTTTATTAATATTGTCGGTAAACATGAATATACAAATTGAATTTAATTAGAAATGTTTCTCTCCAGTATTCGTTTAGAATTCCACGGTTTTCGATGGAAGTTTTTCTCATGTATTATTTATCTACCTAAAAAGTCATTTCGAATTGTATCGATACCTTGGTAATATTTCGTGATATGTGTTTAGCTTTATCGGATGCACTCATTGTTCACCGAAGGTTTTAGGTGTAACATTTTAAAATTTTACACACATTTCTGTGTAAAAGTAGTTTAATTTAATTATATATTTATATTTTACATCCTTTTTTATTGTATTGTGTAACTACAGGATGATTTAACTGGCCATAAACAAGAAAAAAATATGATTAAATATTTTTAATCATATTAAAGATATAGGGAGTTTCAAAACGATAGTTGAGAATGGCCTTGGTATATTTTAAATTTATTGAGAGATCAGTAAGTTTGGAAGATTAAAGAGTTTTTCGGGATGATAATCAATAAGCTAATATTTTGGAGGCAACTTGATACTTATCATCCTAAAAAACCCTTTGGTCTCCCGAACTATTTCTATCAAATGTGACAGTAGCATAGTGAGGAATGGCCTGCAATTAATCTATATAAAGAAGAGAAAAACGAGGCATATTATTCCACTATATAAATATAGCTTATTAAATAGCCAGTATACAAAGACGATTCGATGCTATTTGTATGAAAACATAAAAGTTATAATCGAATTAAAAAGACAGAAGCTGTCTGGTTTTTTTTTTATCAATAGGCTTTCAAGTCAGTCAGTTTTATTTCCAAAATTAAAGCAATTTGTCTCTTTCGCTCTTGGTAGCTCCATCGGTGGACGTACTATAGACATATAATAATAACAATAACGAGTATCATGTTTGCTTTGTATGCAAACTTTGGCAGTTCCAATGGGTACAATCATCAGCAAGACGAAGGAAGTCTACCCTTCTCATGGTTATTATGAATTAACATATTAGTTATTAATGAAGTTCGAGTCGTTTTTCTTGCTTTAGATCTCGCAATTTCCCCAGTTAGAAATTGTATTCCAACTTCTTAGTTCGGATAACATGTCCCGTGGATATTAATTTGCCTTTTTCTCAAAGTTTTTAATATTTCGAGATTAAAACCAATCAGTCCACGACATATGCTCACATCGCTTGTGAGCCTGCTTCCAGAAGTTTTTTTGTTTTCTTTTTTTTTTTGTAAGAGTAAACGATTTGCCTATGCGTATACTAAAACAGGACACACGCAACACTTTAGGGCCCAAATGTTTGTCTTTTTTGAAATTTTTTGATTGGTCAGTAACAACCTGAATTTATTAAAAGCAACTTTTTCGATGGTAAGGTATAGGCTTGAATAAAAAACGCGAGAATCTCATAAAAATATACAACTCTTCAATCATGTAATATACGATACCTGTGAAAAAAACAATATTTTTTGTTGGATCTATTTTCATACAGAATATACTTTTTATACTTTTTGTAAATTGATTTCCTACGAGTTTTTTCGTGTATAGGTATCGTCTTATTTGCATAAAATATATTTTATGCATATGAAACAATCCATCATTGAGGATGTGGGCAATTTTTTATTGGGTTCTACATATTGAACACTATTTATGTAGGTATTACTAAACTTTCTGTTTGTGATTTTTTAAGGTTCAGTTGTTATAAAACGATTTTTGGGGATAATTATTATAACGTAAATGCAACTTTACAAGCATTTATTTTTCAATCTTTCAATTTTTAAATAATGTCGCAAATACGATTTTGTAACAAATTTTTTTTTTATCATCGTCTCGAATAAATACTTGCGCCGTTAAGAGAGCATACAAGTAGCAACGCTGGCTAATTAATTTTCTGGATAATTTTAACACTTGAAACAGATGAAACTTTAATTTTAGTTGAATAAAAATTACTTTGCTAAAATATTTGTCCATAACTACCTTACACTTGTTTGTAATAAATAAGGTTGCATTATAAAACTATTTCTAGGAATTGTAGAATTGTACTAGAATAGAACTTTAATATTTTTCTTAAATTTCTTTTGATATTCTCTTACAAAATAATAATGCATGCAAATATGAATCAAAAATATTTCATCAATTTGCAAAAGAATGCTATATGAAATGAAATTTCTTGTTCACTATATACAGGTTAGTCTAAATAATAACAGCAGAACTTCATGGAATGCTGTAGATGACGTTAAAATAATAGTAGATGACGTCAATTTCTTAATACACTAACAGTCGAAAAAACGCCGTTTTTTAGATACAGGCTGTAAAAATTTCGGAAGAAGAAAAATATTTTTGTACATGTTAGCAAAATTGAAAATTTGATAGTATGAGATATAGATGGGTTATGGTTTGTCGGGAAATGAAAAAACACCACAGACTTTACTTCAAATACAATAACGTTATTCAATTTCCCATTCTTGGGGCACTGTGTGTTTTTCTAAGTAACAGTTTTGGTAATATTCACAATAATTTCAATTTTTCTCAAATTGAAGTACCCTGTATCTAGAAAAGTACGCTTTTCAGGCTATAAGTGTATTGAGAAATTGCCACTATTTTAACGTAACATACCATTTATTGTCCTGCTAATGCAATTTTGACCACCCTATATACATATAAAAATATGAAATATATATCTAGAATAAATATAAAAGATATCCAAATTTGCCATGCTGATTTAATTTAATATTTATAATTTAAAAGCATACATTTTTTGGATATATTTGTCAAACATAGATATTGTCGTACTCTTGAAGTAACCTGGCAATACTCAACAAGGGCTATAGAGAAAATAGAGTTTGTCCCTTTAAAAAAACTATCAATAAAAAAGACAGACAGAAAAACTAAGTTGGTTAAGCAATTATCCACGGTTTTCATACAATAACAAATGAAATTTACCAAGTTTTAGAAACCCCCGAAAAATTTTTCGGGTACGGAACTTTAAACTTGCACTTGAAACTTATCTAAGAACAATCTTCAATAAATTTCTTATTTCTTTAATCTTTTAATTTCCTTTTTCCAAACTGAACCGTGTTTGTTCAGGTACGGAATCCTTAACTCGAACTTGAAACATAGCTAAGAACACTCTCCATTAAATTACCTGTCAAACGAAACAAAAAAAATCAAAATCGTTTCATTCGTTTAGGCTCTACGATGCCACAGACAGACACACACACACATATATACAGCGGTCATATTTAAAACACCCCTTTTTTAAAGAGAGTTTATACAATGAGATGCACGAAATATTGGTTTTATGAATAAAACCATTAAAATAGAATAAGATTATTTCAATGCTTTTTGTCCGCAGCTGCTATCTTTTCTTTTTTATCTACTCTAGGTTAATGACAACCTCCAGAATCCATTGTTTTAGAAATGTTTAGTGATACCAAAAGCTATCGGATTCATTGAAACATCCTTTATGTAAAATTTTATGTTTTTTTTTAAATAGTAAATTGAAGATGGACAATACATGTGAATGGAAAACATGTACACCAAAAAATGAAATATTCTCATCACGTGAACACAACAAATAGATTCAAGCAGCAAACCAGCATGCATATGGACTATAATGTAGTGTGGAACGTAGTACCTCTTTTTGTTATCAAAAATGATATTTACATGCATTACAGTATGTTTCAATTATCAGAAATGTGACCTTAATAAAAAATCTGAAATTTTTTGTGTAGTTCTGTGAATATTAAATATGTTTTTATTGTTATGCAGAGGTGCGTGGTGATATGCTTCTATATCTGTCTATATCTATCAGACCTGACAAATAAAAGTAAAACCAGGAACAATTAAAATGGGGATTTTTTACTACAATAATTAAAGATAATTGAAAAAAATTCGCACATACCAGAATTCGAACCCGGGTCTTTTGGATATACGCCAAGCTACTTTGCTAACTGGGCCATACGTAGGCCATTGTTAGTCAACATTGACTTATTTTTTTACGTATGTATGTTTGCTAAATTTTGTATAAATATTAAAAGTCTTTCGATTAATATTGATGTTTTTGATAGATGTTCACAATGGCATTAACTATAAAGACAAACCACTGGTCGAGTTAATACTATAATTAAAGAAAATTGAAAAAAATATGCACTACCAGAAGTTGAACCTAGGTCTCCTGGATTCATGTCAAGCGCCTTTACCAACTGGGCCATATGTTCTACGGGCTAAGCAACGAACACTATAATGCTGTAAAACTGATGCATAGAAAAAAAATTAATGAAAGTTTTGCGTTAGTAGAAAGTATAATTTTTAGGCAAATAATAAAAAATCTTTTTTTAACGCATACTTTTTTGAAACATTACTTTAAAGAAAAAAAAGTGAATGATTTAATCAAAAAGGATTTTTCATTTAAATCTTCTGAAGTAAACTGTTCAAAAAGTAAAGATTAATTAAAAATTACATGCTTTTATTGCCCTAAAAAATAATTTTACAAGGGAACTATTTATTTAATAAATATAATTTAATTAATACATTTGTTATGTAATTAAAAAAATATAATTTATTATATTTATTTATAAATATACAAATATACAATCAAGGGCACTCTGAGAATGGATTTTTATTAAAAAAAAATTTATTAAAACTAAAAAAACTTTTTCAAAATGTATTTTCTCATCTCTTACGCTAAAATTAAAATTTTAAATTATTTGTATGTTAAAATCTAGGCTTGACACGTTAGTTTTTTTTTTAATATTTTATTTCCTTCAATATACATTCAAAGTTTTAAAAAAATAATAATTCGTAATGAAGGGGGGGAGGAATTTATGCACCATCGAGTTTCAATTTTTTTAAATTTCTTCCCTTCTAAACTGTTTTAAATGAATTATATTAAAGCAAGCGATTTGTTTGCAGATGTAACTATCAATTTTGACATATAAAGTAATCTGTATTACATTCTGTATATAGAAAGTTAAAACTAACCCCATACCATTTCTATAACCATCTCTAAATATGAAACATAAATATGGATTTAAAAATAGGCAATTATCTTGATATTACCTACAAACTATTTATGGATATAGTAACGTTTTATTCGATAGCATTATATATAAGTACACTTAAAAAAAATTGCATTTGTAGCTCACTAAATCTAGGAAAAAAAATAGAAAACAATTGAAGAAGTTGACGGAAATGTTCTGGGAGAAAACGTCAAATCAAAATTGGTGATTACATTAATTTGGAAGAACATTCAAGAAATGTCACGCAGTTTTCTCCAAATAAGTGCATACCTATATGAAAATTTTAGTAAACAATTTTAAAATTTCAACTAGCTTGAGACCCACCCGCTTCGCTTAAAAATAAATACTGATAAAGACCACCGCACCGTGTTATAGCCTACACCTCTCTGGCTCTCTTTTTATTTAATATAATGATAAGGATTTTTTCGGTTCATTTTTTTACACCTTGGGTTACATTATTTGACTTTTAGTAAGGATCCCTTACGTTTTTGAATCCCTCGCCTCCCTCGATAAATGTACTATCCAACACTGAAAGAATTTTTCAAATCGGACCAGTGGTTCCTGAGATTAGCGCGTTCAAACTAACAAACAAACAAACAAACTCTTCAGCTTTATAATTAGTAAGATGAGTTTGTTTGAACTTGTAACGGATACGGCAGCAAATTTCCTTTTAATAACGTAATCAATCAAGAGTGTGCATGGTCTGCCATGTCGATACTTGCCGTTTCTAATATAATTCACATGGTAAAATAAAAATGTTTACTTGACATTCTTAAAAACAAAATTTTCTTTCTTAATTACAAAAATCGAAAATCATCAAAGAAATTCTACCAATCGTACTATCCCCCAGTCACAAGATATTTAGAAAATAACAAAAACGTTTGTTCAAGTGATTAACATTATTTACTCTTTTACTCTTTTATTTTTAACAAATAAATCTATTTAAAATTTGAAATAATGATATTGAAAAAAGCCATTTCTCTTAGAAATGACCTAGCAAGGATGACCAGAAAAAATTTATCCCTTTTCAAGCTTCTATTGTTCAAGGGAAGAGTTTTTTCATTCACGGATTTTAATTTTAAAGTAGCAATAACATGCTTCTATGCTGTAAGCTGAGTAGCAAGTGTATCACCAGCCTTATACATAGTAATTACAATTTAAAGTATTAACAGTAGTGCTCAATGTTTATTTGTAAATTGATTTGATTTTAATTAACAAAATAGAATTCACTTCAAAAAATAAAAAAAAGTTTTTACAAACTTCCATTTATTCGAAAAAAAAGTACTCAAAGCATTCAATAATAATACTACCTATAATAGGTTCGAAAAATGAAAAATAAAAACGCGGAATAAACGTCAGTTGATTTTGATTAGGGTAAACTAAAAATGCAATTTTTTTCCATTAACACAGTTATTATTTTTTAAATTTGTATCAATTTTCCACCATTTAAATTTGTATAGTTTTTCAAAATTATCGATTTGTTAAAGGTTTTCGTTCGATTAAGTTCATTTTCTTGTATATTTTTCACCTTGATATATTTTCTAGCACACCTGTGAAATTTTTTTCTTGCAGAATTCGCAGAGAAATTTCAAAATTTATATGGAACATATTCCTCTGGGAGAATTTTTTTTTTAAACTTCTTCAAACAAAAAGGAGGAGGTTCGACTGTATTTTTTTTAATGTTTGTTACCTCCGAACTGATTTTGATGATTCTTTTTCTATGCGAAAAATGGTGCTTGTTTTTTTAAAATTATGATAAAAACATTCTTCTATTTAAAAGCGCTCTGCCATTAGAAAAATTTATTCATTGATTTGGTAAATTTTCTCGGAAATTAGACAGCAGATCAAAATTAGTAAAGAGCTTTTCCGTTCGTCTTTATAAGCTTATTTAGGAAGTCAAGAGTTCGACAGTCAATTAAAGAACACCTTGTATAATAATATTTTTCTCAATATTTTTCTCAAATCTTTAATTTTTCTCATCGATTTCATATTTTTATCATTTAATATACAATTTTCAAACATTAACAACATTGCAATATAATTATTTTGGAGAAAATTTTCAAGGGAGGTATAAATTCGTACATTGTGAATAATATTCACAATTAAAATGTGCAGACGTTGTTATATGAACGTCTTTTATATGAAATTGAATATTTTATTCACGTTATTAATTAAATTTCGAATATGCATTATGAGATTACACGATGAGATGGCTATAGTAATAAAGTATATTGAATTTACAATTTACTGAACATCGATTGTTAGTAAAATTATTTGATTTTATTGTGTTCAATACTAAAGCTTGTTGTTAATAGTAATACAATTTTCTGTAAACCTAGAATTTTGTACTTTTTATTCTTTATTTCTTGATTAATTTAAAATATACTATTTGTTCGTTTCAAAAATAAACATATTCTGAAGTAACTTCGTAATATTATTGTAATAATTATACTGTACATGCAAAATTTTCAATGATAATTATTCAGAAAGATGTATAGGGTGAGGCATCTTTTAATTCATTTTTAAAATATATATTAGTTACAAATGCAATAATTATTTATAAAAATGATAAATTATTTATAAAAAAACACTAGCACAAGGCCAAAATTCATTTTTGCAAAGCATTAATGCAAAATAAATTTATTCGCAACGTTTCCATTCCGGTTCAATGATTTACCGTCATTAACGTTCCCCTTCAACTATAAATTATAGAAAATCACTGAAGAGTACGAAATAACATACTAAAAAGAAAAAATAGTAGAATACTTATATAAATAAATTTCTTACGAAAAATAACCATTTGAAGTTATTTCTAATAAATCGATATCCTGCCTTTAATTAGGTATGCAAACGATACATGGATATTTTAGAAACGTCGATATTTAGGTAGAAAAACATTGATGTTTGCTATCGATGTTAAGTATTTCAAAACATCGATGTATCGATGATAAGACAAACCTTGTTTTGTAAAAGTTTTGAAACGAAAAACTAGCCAAAATTAAAGTGGTCACATACTTCAATGCATTCACAAAAAAAGTCACTAATCTCTCTAGGAGATCAGATTCGTCTGATGACTCAGTAAAAAAAGAAAAGGCGTTTGATATTTGGAAGTATCACCAACATTTAGTACACATCAACATAATGTCAGACAATCATCATCCTTAATCACGGAGACTGATGTTCAAATGTATCTTGGATCAGCTGTAAGCAAGACACGAAAAACATGTTCCCGAGACTATATGTATAAGTACACCATCCAATATTTGCCAATTGTAGCGAAATATGTGAAAAACATAGATGTTTCGATACATCGATGTTTTTCAACCGATGTTTCTTTCAAAATATCGATTTATCGATGTTAATCATCACGATTTTTGCATCCCTACCTAATACATCGACTTAAACATCGTTTAATATCGACTTCAAAAGCGAATTCATTTTACAAATATTTTTCAGTTAACGATGAGTGCATTTTATAAATCGTTTCAATTTTTTCTGAAAAATCTGAATGCAAAGTAATTTTAAGAATGAATGTATTTTAAAGACTTACCTATCACCTTTCTTACTTTTTAACTTATTACAAAACAATGAAACGTACCTGAAAAAAGGAAAAGATATTAACAGAAAGTTTATGCAATATTTCAATAAGCAATCAGTTAATATTATTTAATATTATTAATATTATTTAATACTAGCTAACCAGGCGAATATCGTACCGCCTAATAGTCGATTCTTTATTGTTACTTTTTTAATACTTATTCTGCTATTCGGGACAAAAATTATAAAACAATTAAAATTCTTTTAACAGTCACTAAAAAATCACAATGAAAATTACAATTTCAGATTTATTATTATGATACATACTTATTATATTTCGTTATTGATACCTACGTTTCCATTTGAATTGACATTTTACCACAGACAATTTACATTTTACCATAGACAATTTGTTTTTGAGTAATGTTACAATAGTATAAATATTTATACGATACTAACGTCACTCAATTGTTTTACTTTGCCGGAACCCCTCTACTAACACTTAAACTTTATGGTATGCTATTAAAGTTCAAATCGACTTTTCATTATTATTAAGAATCTTCTGTATGAGAATATAGAAAATTGTTGTTTTTAGACTTTTTGTTGTCTCTAGACTCCGTAAGAACCATCCTCGTACTTCAAGAAATATTATAAAAAAAAGAATTACCGAAATTGGTTCAGCTGCTCTCGAGATTTACGCATAGTAAAACATTCAGCGATGCATTTTTATATTATAGATTTGTGAGACACAAATGTATTATTTCCTACGTGTCATAATAAGTAATAGTACAACCTTATTGGAAAATCGTTCCTCACTGCTTGCAAAACTTCTGGTGACATCTAGAGCTTCATGAGTATGATGAGTCTAACAAACAAAATTGTGGGCTTTTTTTGCCCAGATATACTTTAATTACAACCACGTGCAGAGTATTAAAAAAATTAAGAAATAACAAAATTACCAATTTAAAGGAAGTGAAATCATATATATATATAAAGTCTCAGAATCCGAGAAAAGCACAATCAAAGACTTGTATATTTTTTTGTACGTTTTGCAATTGCCGTTTACAAAAACGACATCTAGAAAACGAACCTGAGCCATAAAAAATATAAGTGTAAATCTAAGCAGGCAATACCAGAACGCATTTTCATTACCACGGTGAAAAACTTACTCTACTTCTTAATTTTCTTTTCTTTTTACTACTAATATTATTAAAACATTCTGCATTATGATATAGAAAGAATATAAAGTAATTAGCATAAGCAAACGTATTACGTTCTTTTTAATACTGATAATAAAAGTTAATGTACAATACAATACGTTTTGTGCACACAAGTTTTGAAATCAATAAAAAATATACTTACTTACTTACGCCTTCATTATTAATTACACTTATCATTACGGTAATTACTATCTATTATATCCAACATGTGCGTAAACGAACATTAAAAAAAAGTTCGTAGCGCAGGAGTGGCGTTAGCTAAGCGAATTCCCTCAAAGATTGAAGAAAAAAAATAACATTTTTTTCTTAAAATCGAGTATTCATTTTTAGAGTGATACTGCATTTCAAGAATTTTTATTTCAAAAACTAAGCGTCAAGAGAAAAAATACCGAAAGTACTTTTTTGCTTAAAACTGATCATAAAATACAAAAATATTTTTTAATTTGAAAAAAATTGAAAATTTTGTACTTTTTTTTGTACGCACCTCCCCACTTGACATTTAAAATACTTTTATTCAAATCGGACTTAAATTGCGCTAGAGAGGGTACAGACACATAATCGTATATGGATGTGCATTTTTGTCGTCTATTAGGTAGGATCGATGAACATATAAGAAATTTTTCATAAATTCCTTCATCAAAACAAAAGCAATAGCTCCATTTCTTTCGGCAGTTCGCTAATAGCTTAATTTGTTGTTTGCTTTTTCGAGAGCATAGAGTATTCTTTCAATATACATATATAGCTTTACTTCTTCGGTACCCAGTCGCTTCACTAGAGCAAAAAGTATTAAAAATTTTTGATTTTTAAGTGAGGATGCAATACACTATTTTGAAAGTGTGACCAAAAAAATGAAAATTTGTATTAATTACTTAATGAGTATTTAATACGCCTTCTTTATGATTTCAAAACGTAAATCCGTATAATTTCAAATCAATTCTCTGTATATATATAATATTCCTCAAGTTTTAAGCTTTCAAATCACACCAAAATTAAGAACTGTGCATAAAAATGAAAAACTTTTTTTGAAAACGCTGACTTTGATAGTTAATTTTTCATAAACCGTAAAGGGAATCGACATGAATTTTTAAGACGTATACAAGGATTATTAACTGATAAATGAAATTTCAAAACTTTGGTATCATTTTCAATTTACGGTATCAAAATACTTTAAAGAGTTGAAATGAAAAAGATAATAAAAACTTAAAATAATTTTCTTTGTATCTAATAAACGGGGGTCATTTGAAAATGAATTCTGGCAATGAAATTAATACCGTTCAACCAATATTGCCATTTTCCACTATGCCCGATCATATGATAAATGTAAAATGTATAGTGTTTGTAAAAGGTGAAGTAACTATTTGCAATTATATGAAGTCATTAAACCAAACAAGAAGTAAACGAACAGATGCAGAACAGAAAACATAGTGCAGAAAATAGTAGATATAAATTAATTAAATATGTTAATTACACATGAATTTAATGTGTGTCATAAAAATTAATTTAAGTAAATCTTTTAATTCCAATAAACTTCTAAATATACTTTTTTTTATTGGGTAAAGTGTTGTACCATCAGTGCAATGTACATTTGATCACATATCAGTTTCTTTACAGATATTGCTACCTATATGAAAATAAAGTTTACTTACGAGAAGTCACGCAGCCAAGAGAATTATTGCTTTTATTTGCAAATAAAATATAATTTAGTGCTAAAAATATTTTTATTTCAAACACATGGAAAGGAGATAAGATTTGAAAAAAATTCACCGCCGTGTACCTTTGATCAAGACAACGTACTGTAGCATTAATAAATCATTAAACATAGATAGGGAAAAAACATACCTCTCTCATTTTAGTATATGGCGCAAAAATCAATACCAAATTTTTTATATCAGTTCCTCTTAGGGAAATATGCAAGGATTGAATAATCCTTGGGATTTCAATAAAACTATAAATACATTTTTTGATTAACAAAGTTTACAAAAATCACAAAAAATTTCTAGGTCATGGGGTTTTTTATTATTATTTTATCTTATCGTTCAAAGTTGGCTAAATGATGAATCAAATAGGATATCCCTTTCAATTGGATATTTTTATATCAAAAAATGTGTGATAAAAAACTATCTAAAATATTTAGACAATCTTGTAGTTTATAATAATAACATAAAAACATAAGGTTACCGATGATATAACAACAAAATTTGAATTTAATTATGAGTTCATCGAAGATCCATCATTTGATGAATAGAGACGACTATAGTTAGAGTGTTGATCATTAAAGAGCGATATCTATATTATCAAATTCATAAGCATCATTTGCACACAATATATTATATATTTTTGTAGATGTCGTATTGTAAAATAACTCATTTCTTGACTACAAAGCATGTATTTGGTTTACATGTATGTATTGTGCAATAAACCAAAACTTTGTTACAATACTGTAGGTTTACAATCACCTTAATTGTATATTCAAAGGATACGACACTTTCCCCTATATATCTACAATCTACATCTAACTAAATGAAGCAAGAAGGAATTAAATAATAGGACTATATATATGTAAGCAGTGTGCAACATATAACACTAACAATAAACCCAAACCAGAGTTTTTAAATTGTGGAAAATTTTACAAGAAAAAAATATATTACGCCATACTAGTTTATAATGTGTATATGTTGTACAGCCACGCGTATAATTTAATTATATTATGCTGTGTAATTTTTTTTTTTTTAATTCCGTACCCAATGGACATACATATTAAGTAATTATTAGTCCGTCGAATTCAACCATATTTTCAAGGGATGAAAGGAATTATATATAATTACTGCATGCAAACAGAGGAACAAAATAAGTACTAAAATGGAGATAAAAAACTTGACTCAGATATGGAAATTACTAAATTATTAAAGACATAATATTCAATGTGCCAGATTCGTTTCCATTGTCGATGGAAATCCTGGAAAAAATTTTCCTTTTTTTTGTAAAATTCATTATTTTAAGGAAATACTTTAGAAGAGTTTCGAAAGGCAGTCTTTTTCGACATTCTTAGGCTTAATGAAAAGCGTACAATATCCATAGTAACCCACCACAAAGTAGATTTTTATAGACTGTGATTAAAAACAAAAAGGATAATAGACTTGTAAATGAATTATCAGTAAAAGTCAAATATTTTTTCGAAGCACAATAGATATTAAGTATTTCTATTTTTAATTGAATACAAATGCACATGGATAACCCCAATTCATCAGTTGCTTGCATTCTAGTTACCTTCATTTAGTTGCTATTTCATAGGTAGCGATCAATATATGTCGAGTAACTATAATCATTCAAGGTACAATGTATATATACCGGGGTACTATGCATTATCCTATTATGTTTCTGAACCAAATCAATTATTCAAAAATTAATCAAACAATATATATATACTCGATTTAACAATATTTAACCTGAAATTTTCAACAATCTGTATGGCCAAAATTATACCCACATAAAGGTATAACAGCAAAATCATTTCCTTTTAAAGCCTATGTATTTCGCATTATCCGAAATAGTAAATTTCGAAACGAATTTTTAACAATACATAAGAAATACTTTTTTTCATTCAAGCTTGTATTGATTTTCATCATATACAGAAAATATACTGGGAGTAACAAAGAAACGATAACACTTATTAACGTATTAACAACTTAATAAAGTTATGGGAACGCATTTGCAAATCCATAAAAATAGATCCATCTTTAAGTTGGTAAATTGAACTAAATTATCTTAATTTTTATCTTAAAGCAACCTAAAATAAAATTTCAACTTTTGGATCATATAAGAGTTACAGAAAAACACAGAAATATTTTATGATCCTCATAGAACTGCTAATAGCTTTTGTTACAAACATTTTTCTAAAACCGAATTCATTCGGCAGGAACTGAAAACATTTCCAAAATAATTTTTGTACATCTATAATTTGTAACATAAAATAAGTTAGTCTAGAGTGGACTTGATAACTCAAAAGATTTAGCGTACTGAAATTTTTACAGCATTCTGAACGAAAATAGTAACGAGCTCGATCTAATTGGTCATGATTCCACGAGTCACATAGGAAGAGATAGAAGAAATGTTTCAATAAAAAAGCTTTCCTTTTTTAAACACGAAACAATTTCAAAGTTAGCATAAGATGTCCTGTTTTAAATCCAATAATTTCTGCCAGAACATTTGATCGTAAATCGCGATTCCGATACGTTATTTGTATGTTTATTACATTCGGTATATCAGGTATGAGAAAGTATTGTGGCCATTTAAAATGATGAATGGTATCATCTTTGATATAATTTTTATATAATTTTACTTCAGAGGGTTCAACATAGAAGGTTAAAAGGTCTCCAAATGCGTAAGCCAGTTATAGTACTACGTGTTTGAAATTCTAATTGAGGGCAACCAAAGTGCACAATATTAAGGTTAGAAAGATACTCCCTGACGGGATACTTGTTTGCTGTTCTTCAATTGTTTAAAAAATACTAACAAGCATTTAATTTTCTCTAAATCCTTCATAATGACATGAAGAAAATCTAGTACTGTCTGTATAAACGTATGAAAAATAAAAATAAGAAAATTTGTAATGTACCATGTTTTTAGAACGGACTAAAAAGTATAAAATAAATAATAATAAATAGCTATTAAAATACTTGTAAGATTGGACACGTAAAACATGGGGCGCATGAGCAGAAATGACACTCTTTATAATTTTCCAATCTTTTTAGTCCGTTAGAAACACTTTATACCATAAAAAATCTGCTTTTTCTTTTGTATTGTGAATGCATTGTCATCCTCTTCTGAGCTATGGTCCAAATTTCAAGTCTCTAGCGCATCGGGAAGTTATATATATATATATATATATATATATATATATATATATATATATATATATATATATATATATATAGGTTATATTGACTGTCCACGAAGGACACACTTAAGATAGGGAGCCCATTGTGATAAAGTTTAAAATCAATTACAAAATTTCACCGGAGCATTCAAAAAGCGATTTAATAAAAACATGTTAATAATAAAAAATAACAATTTAGAAAGATTTAAGAACAAGCTAGGATAATCTTCGAAAATGGGAAATTGTTTCAAGGCAAGTTTCAAAGGTTTTTTATAATGTAACTTTTGTTTTTATTTTTTTTGTATTAACTAAAATGGTGTAAGAAAAGTTTTATTTTGCCTGAAAATTGTATGTGAAGACAAAAGTGTGATTAGCGTCAGCAGTGGTTTTCGAAAACTAAAAGAATACACTTCATTAAAATGAGGGCTTAAAAGTAAAAATAATTTTAATTCTTAAGTAAAATTCAATGTAATAAAGCGTGGGATGTGATGATATCTGTTAAATAGAATAATTATAATTAATTTTTATCATATAATTTTTGGTTCACAACTGAATGAAAACTATATTTCTTGAAATTTTATATTATCTTTGACATAAAAACAATGATTATGATGTATTTCAATCAGAATTAGGAAAGAATCAGACCTAAAATCAAACAAATATTCTCTAAATGTTGAAAATTAATGATAAAAAAATTCCTCTTTTAAAATAATTTTTGAAACAGAACATTTTTTTGTATATTTTTAAAACGATTCCAATAGAATGAACAACTGTGGAAATTTTTGTTTTGAATTTTAACACAGTCCACGTACACTCAAATGCAATATCAAAAAGAAGTATTCTTCACGTGTACGTATACGTTTTATAGCAGAAGCTTTTCATAAATTTACACTTGTTAGAATTGATTCAATTACTTACTTGTTTCAATTGATTCAATTTTTTTAAGTGCAGATTTTTAAATATGCAAAGGAACTTCATCAACTTCTCAGATTCGTAGTCATAGCGAAGTACCGTGTAAATATTAAACCGATCGGCAAAATAATTCAATGTAAAAATGTTTATGTTGACTTGACAAAAATACTCCTCTTTTCCTAATGGAATCAGATAAGGTGAAAGCTGGACACCCATTTCTTTTTATTTTTAGAAGGACTCTTCAAACTTTAACAAGTTTCAAGGAAATTTATTGTCGAATGAGACATCGAGCCCATACTATCAGACACAAATCCACTTAGACAATCTGGAAATGAGATAAAGCACTAGGAAACGCGTATAATAAAAAAGTACCTGGATGATACCTGGATGAGTTTTGCTCGTTATTTTTTATTTTATTTTTTTTTTTTGTGTAAATCCGATGCTACATTTCCTAGATAAAACGACGTTCTCTAAAAATGAAATCTTGATTTGTTGCCCCCGAAACCCCTGCATACTAAATTTCATAAATATCGTTGGAGCCGTTTCCGAGATTAAAGTTTCCGAGATAAGACGACGTTTTCTAAAAATAAAACCTAGCTAAATCTATTTACCGCCGCAAAAACCCCCTGCATACTAAATTTCATGAAAATCGTTCGAGTCGTTTCCAAGAGAAAACGACGTTTTCTAAAAATGAAATCGAGCTCGAGTCAGCATGCTTAATTTCATGAAAATCGTCGGAGCCATTTTCGAAATACCTGATATATATATGTATACAATTGCTCGTTTAAATATATAAGGTATGGTAAACGTAGGCCGATAAGGGAAATCTTAAAGGTTGATCGGCGGTTTCGCTATATTTGATCAGTTTGGATATGATTTGCTTATCACTTAGCTAAACAGGTTAAATTATTAATATCTCCAAGCAAATGAATTATTTCAATTTTTTCTCAAAGTCAAAATGTTCTCTAACTTTACACAAAGTAAAATCAGAAAAAGAATATTCGAAAGAAAACGTTAACTATGATGTACTATATGAATAGCAACACTTTTTGTTCATGACAGTGCATATGAAATTCATAAACTTCATAAGTAATCTATAGTAAATTACAGATAAGCTAAGCTTTTAATGAGAAATTTGTAATTTGTTAAAACGGTGTATAGATATACATCTATATATATGGTAGAATGCTGCATCTTGGCTCTCAATTTATATTTATTTGACGAAGAAATTTAACATTTTATCGCGAAAATTTCTAATGCAAGATTGATCATTAGTCCCCGAGGTACCTGTTGCCCAGAGTGATTGAAATAATCAGTCTATATTCGTAACTCGGGGGTTTTCGCGTATCTGAACACAAATATTGCAACAGAATTGCTTCTTCAGGTACTTGGTACTCAAAATATCTCAAGTTCCTTGGCTAACCCATTCTGTAGCGATATTCGTGTTCAGCAACCCCAAAAAGCCCCCGAGTAACGATTTTAGACTGATTATACAACGGATTTCCCGAAAACTCCCAGAGACGACGGGGATATAGTTCACCCTGGGCACCAGGTGTCTCGAAGACCACTTATGTTGCAATATTCGTGTCCCGACCACGATCCCAAAAGCCCCCGAGTAACAAGTTTGGAACCATTTTCATCACTATTAACCGAATTGTAAATTTATTATTTTTACAGTCAATTTGAAATGCAAATGCATCTTATTTATGCAAATTGCATATTTTTAATTTCTTATAAATCAATTTAGGTCGCAAATTTCTATGACTCTCTAGACGATTATTATAGTTGCTATTTCGTGGATAATAATATGTTCCTAATCACATAAAAGTGTTCCAAGATGCCTTATCATCAAGGTACAACTCCTTACCCTAAACATACTCACATAATGTATATTATATATTTCAAAAACTACTTCTTGAACATTCTCAAACTTATAGAGCACAAACTTTACCGTCTAAGTGTATGAATAATGTAGAATATGCTTGAATCAAACGATAATAAAGTAGATATGTATGTACCTAGCCAGTACCGACATACTAATAATAATATTAAACTTATAGATTTATATTAGTTTATATAATTCATTGGATTTAATTAATAATATATAATTCAATATCGAATCAACTTAGTTTTTATATATTCCTTCGATTTTAAGCCATTCGCAACGATAAAAGTCTCTCTTTAATACCTGTCTATACGTCATAACCTTCAATATCACTTCAATGAACTTATAATTTGAAATACAAGTCAATACATTCGTCCTGTTAAATAACTCTAGTCGAAGACTAGAAAATTCGATAACCATCAGAGCTCCATCACTTAGATCATATTATCCCTTCATTAGGTGTTTCTTATTGTATTAATGTGCTTTTTGATATGGGATTTTTGTCCTTTTCGGTTTTTCAACACTAATTTACCATATTTACATAAAAGGGCAAAAAGAAAACCTGAAAAATTTCAAAAGAGATGTCTATATGTTCTAATTCTCCAATCAATATGTTCTAATTCTCTGTAGCGGCCCATATAATTACTGTTCGCGTAATTTCATGCCCATATAATTTATTTTCAAATATAATTTTTAAATTATTAAATTACAAATAAAAATTGCCACTGACTTATATTATAAATTAGTCAGTATAAATTTACTATATAAAACTAGCTTCGTCCCGCAGTTTCGCTGCGATAATGATTCGAGAATGTAGGTATCTTTGCCCTCACTTAGGTATTCCCTCAATAAAACTCGAAAAATAAGTTTCATCGATAAAAATACTTTTAGCAAAAAATGTTGGGTCTAGAGACGCACATCTTAGGCAGGCATTAAACTTGATCCAGGTTTACAGGCTCAATGTAAAGCTGACTCTATTCCATACCTCGTAATAGACGAACACTTTAAATTAGAATGTTTTTATTGATTAAAAGAGTAATGTTTTTGTTCGAAACAATTTTTCGCAAACAGTTTAGGCAAGAAGAGACTGAAAAGTTTTACCCAAAAATTGATTTTTCGTGTATCTTCTGCGGATTTTAGACACTCTTCGAACAAAATTTTCTAATAAAAGTAGTTTGTTTCTCTATAAAAACCATTTTTGTTCAAATTGAATGAAGAAACGTGCAAAAACCCTAACTTGTGAAATATGTAATTCCCTTTACAAACTCTCATGCCCTATTTTTCCCTCGTGAAGCTTTCTTTCGCAACAAAAAGTACCCTATTCATTTCCCAAGGTCTCATTAATCTCTTAAGCAGAAATCATCAAAATTGGTTGAGCGGCTTAGACGTGAAAACGTAGCAAGCAGACAGACAGCCAGAATTACTTTCACATTTATAAGTTGGGATTAAAGTTATAGAAAAAGATACTGATTTCAACAGAGAAAACACATTTAATAATTTTTATTTCATTAGTTTTAATTTTAGATTTTACTTTTTTTTTCTAAAAATAATTTTCAAGATGTGTTTGAATATTAGATGACACTTATCGTCATAAAATTTATGAGTAAAGGAAATGTGCTATTTTCGACAATTAGTTGCATTACTTTTACGCAATATTAAAAAAAATAGTTCTTATGAATTTATTAATGTATAAAAAACACAAAGTTTCTAAACAATATTTTTCGAAAATAAAAATTAGATACCTTCTTGTATGTATGTTTTTCATCAGTTTTCAAGGTAGTGGAAATGAAAAACGGGACGCTTTTTTTCAAATTATGTGAATTATTTTACTCGAAAACCAGACATTGTACAAAATTTTTTTCTGTTCGAAATAATGAAAAACAGCGTTTGTACAATACAATTTATAGCTATTTATGGTTTCACGTTATTCTTTCATATCATAACACACATATATTAGTAAGTGAAAACAAACAATTGGCTGAATTAATTGTTTATATACCATGTAAAGACAGTATTGATTACGGAATCGTTTATTTTTCAGGCCATGTAGGTAAAGAGAGATAGCCAGTCATACATACATGTTACACATGACTAAAATTAAAATCCCGGGTAAACAATGATGTTTTCGAAAAAATGTTTCAAACAAAAGTTGTTTATTTTTTTATAAAGAACATTTCTTACATTTAAACTTTTGTTCTATCTCTAATGGTTTACAAGATAGGTTCTACGGACCCAAGACTGAGCACACTGTAAAAATTTCAACTTGATATCTCTTTTCGTTTTCGAGTTATCGTGTTTTTAAGCGCTACAAACTTGGGACTAAACTTAGTATACCTTGATATATATCAAATATATATTTGGTATAATAATAATAAAATGTATTGCAAAACAATACACAACTTTTCGCAATACGTACACACTGTCATCAAGTCGTTCTGCAACGGATTATAATGCGCAATTTGTTAGCTTCTGTTTGTGAGATTGAGTAACATTCATACTAGATATTTTTATGAAATAATGCATTAACCGTATTGGAAAAATAAATAATATAATATGAGATTGCAGTATTAAAATATTGCGTTTCCTATTCCAACTAAAATTCGACGAATTATAAGCCAATATTTATATATCATTATAATCAAAAATGTTGATTTTAAATAAATTAAAATCAAATATTATATGAAATTTAATATCATATAGTTTAAAATATAAAATTATATATTTAACTAACTCGACCCGTGTGGAATTTCGGAGCCCGGTATCCGTGGCTTAAAACAGGCTAGTGAATTAATATAATATCAATAGTAAATTACTTTATTTTTATTTATAGGCAATTTTATTTCAGATAAGATAAAAATTACGTAATGAACAAAATTAAATGTTAACGTTTAAACAAATTTTTGATATAAATGTTCAAAAAATTACATTAGTCCAATTCCGGTTGTCCGTCCGTATGTCCGCCTGTCCGTCTATCTGTGGACCCGATACCTCAAAAACGAACTGACATATCAATCTGAAATTTTTATAGCGTGCTCAGGACGTAAAACGTGAGCCTAAATTCGTAAATGAGCAACATAAGTCAATTGGGTCTAAGTTCCGTAGGACCCATCTTGCAAACCTTTAGAAATAGAACAAAAGTTTAATTGTAAAAAATAATAAAAAAATTAACAACTTTTGTTTTATTGTTATGTTTCGTTCCTTATAAAAAAATAAACAACTTTTGTTTGAAACATTTTTTCGTAAACGTCACTGTTTATCCGTGAAGGCGCAAATTAGGACAGAACTATGGTGTCCATTTTTCAACTGGTGGTGAAGCTACCTTGTGGGACATTCTCGAAAAACAAAAAAACATTCGAAAATTTTCGAAAACCAAATAAATGGCGGTCGAAAGGCCGCCATAATTGTGTTGGGTTCTTAAACTCTTCTAATTTATAAAAAAAAAATAATGCAAGCACTGCTATTCAACACGTTCTATACAGAGTATTTCAACAATTAACTCAGTCAACTGTTTGTTTTCACTTGTTTATAAACAGTTTTGTCCTCGAAATGATCATATCCTTAGAGACAAACTCATTCAAACCAAATTCTAAGAGAAATGAGATACTTTTAATGTTCAGTATCTGACTAACAGAACTGATAAAATATTGTGAATAGATCAACAGCCAGCAAAACAAAAGGTACAAAATTTATATTAACTTGCTGAAGGCCAACATCACCTGAAGACAGCACTAATCGAGATAAATTTGTTTTTTTTATAAGGACATGCATTTAAAACTGTTTTAAACCTACGCTTTTCGTTTCTTCTTCCCTTGATTAGGAAAAATTTAAAGTTTGTTTATATCAAAATGTAAGTGTCAAAAAGAGAACTATATACATCACAATAACCTCCTACATCAGAATGAGCTTCTCGAAGATAATTTTCAATTTCCATCCCTTTTAAAAGGTTTAGGTATGTGACGTATTTAAAACATGAATCGAATTGAACATTTAAAAACAATTGAATTCTATTCTAAATAATTTTTGAAAAAAATACATAATAATTATCATCCTTTTCAGAATGTGGTGGCAACTACATTCCTTGCGTCATTACGTTGGTACATTATAAATGTAGCGCTTATTTTTTTTATTTAGAAGATATTTTTCTGAAAATTTAAGGTATTAATTTTAGAAGTCAAATACTTGTTTGATTCTATTGAATTGAATTTAATTTTATAATTACATTTAGTTTTTACTTCTGATTTAGTAGTCAACCCAACATGTGCGTACATTACGTTTGGTTTGATCAAGATATTTATAACGACATAACATAAAAATTTCATTGTACTTACTTTAAATTATCTCTGTTATCTTTAACTTCTGATAATTTTCACAACTCAATTTTTGAAATGATTAAAAATAAAATTTTGACAAAAAATACAAATGGACAATTGTAATAATATTTTTGCATTTCCTCAAAATTCATGGCACGGTGAATCGATGGAAAAAGTTTTAATTTTCTAGGTAACCTAAATGAAAAATAGTCAGTTTTGGCTGTTATTATTTTTGTTGCACTTTTTTTTTTTTTGGTTTTACCTCCTAGCCAGCAAACAAATCAGAACGATAAGGCATGATAAGGAACATAGTTCTAAAAACATCAAATACTTTGGGGTAAGTTAGCAAAAATCTACCTTTTTTCTTGCTGGCTCTTGGTCCAGAAAAAGATTACAATTATACGGAACACAGGACTCTCGATTCTTTTACAGTAACAACAATAACAATGCTATCAAACTGTTAAAGGTCTTGTATGTAAAGTTTTGTTTAAAAAAGCTCTCGCACACACACACAAAGAAACAATAGAAAGTATAATAAAAGAAACATTGAGTGAAATTCCTCCTCAGTTCATTTCAAACCATATTTTATGCAAATATTTTAATGTCATTGTTGTATTTATTTATTTATTTATTTTTTGTTTGTGAAATCCTTTACTGTAACACACAAACAAAAAACAGAAAAAAAAATTACATAGAAAAAAAAAAAGTGAAATGAAATAAAATAAAACAAATTTAATTCCATCGGATTAAAAGTAGTAACTTAAGCTTTGTATAAAAATAATGAAATAGCAGTCAACTCAATGTAAGCGCGCACCCAAGCAACAATATAATAATATGATACACACTAAATACGTAATAGATGGTTGGATGGTTGGATGGTGGGTGTGTGGATGTGTAGTAACACAACAAAAAATGTCATTTCTAGTAACGTCGGTAATCTATATATGTTTAATAAAAGTTAATTTATTAGAATAATACAAAATACTACTACTTATAGTAGTAGCAGGTATTAGTGATGGGACGAATGTGGTATTTTGTATACAAAAAACAAAGGCGAATGTTTATCTTCAATATTCGTGAATGCGAATGTTCAATTTCAAATTCAGCGCTCGCAAATTGTTATACCATGTATATATGCAATACATCAACGTATACTAATTTTAGTCCCAAGTTTGTAACGCTTAAAAATATTGATGCTACGAATAAAATTTTGGCTTAGGTGTTCATAAAATCACCTAATTAGTCCATTTTCGGTTGTCCGCCAGTCTGTCTGTCGTCGGTCCATATTTCATCGCGATAACTCAAAAACGAAAAAAGATATCAGGCTGAAATTTTTATATCGTTCTAAAGACGTAAAAAGTGCGGTCGAGTTCGTAAATGACCAACGTAGGTAACTTGGGTCTTGGGTCAGTAGGACATATCTTGTAAACCGTTGTAGGCAGAATAAAACTTTAAATGTAAAAAATGTCCCTTATAAAAAAATACAACTTTTGTTAGAAACTTTTTTTCGTGAACATCACTGTTTACCCGTAAGAGCGCAAACTAGGCGCTAATCATATAGTATGGGAATATCAGTTATACTTATATGTGTGACTTGTACGTATGGGTGGCTGTCTTTCTTTACTAACATGACGTAAAAAACAAACAATTGCGTAATCAACCCTGTCTACACATGGTATTTCAACAATTACTTCTGTCAATTGTTTTTTTTTTTCACAGTAGAATACCCTATTGCATTTGTCGTAACAGTCAAATTGAACTGTGTTAAAAAGTCATATAAAAATATGAGTAAAGCACATATTAGTGAATTTTGAATTAATTTGGCAATTTATGATGCCGAAAATGTAAAATTCAAGTTGTTTAATAAAAAAAAAAAAAAATTCGCGCAATAGTAGGACGGCTAGTGCTATGCGAAATCTCCCAGAAGCTAAATATAATCATAAGAATATAAACATAAATAAAAATTATAAATCTTATTAGTTGTTTTTTCATTACACATCCATCCGTATATGATGTAATTAAATTTTTTTTTTATTAAAAAGGTTAGCAAAACATTCACATCGTTTCTTGTGAATGCGTGAATCTTAAAAATATGCGAATATTCGTCACATCACTAGTGGGTATGTATTTATATGTACACAGTGTCACACCGAAAACAAAAGAGTTTAACGAGACATAAGACTTCAACTTTACGAAAGCATACTTTATCTATCAAATTTTTGAGTGAGAGTGTGGCTAGAGCCTTTCTTATCAAATTATCGCGTGAGAGTGTGGCGAGAGCATTGAGGCGAATCTATGGAGATCTTTCCAATCGATACATGACAACTACTTTCAAAATATATTAGGGAATTTGTTTAATTTGAAATGTAGCGTGTTTTAAAATAAAAAAATTAACATGATTATTATATTTAGAAAACAAGAAGCCTCTGAATTATTATTTCGATTTTTAGTCAAAACCGGTAACAGCGATGAACCGACCATAACGACGAACACGAAAGGTCCCTATCGAATCCGAAATTATTTGTACCTTATTTTAAACTTTGATGGTGAATTTTGTTAAAACTTCATGAATGTAGACGAAATATCGAAAGCTATAAAGCTAAATAATTAGACAAAATTTTCAATTTTCGATTTTTTTTTTAAATTACTCCAGATATTGAAAAATTTTATTCTTATTTGCGTCTTATATTCTCAAGTTATAACCATCAAAATTGAAAATATATACTTTTTTAAATTTGTGTCGCCACTATCGTGCTCATATATCCTAAATTAGTCGGGCACAACGTGTTTTGTTTTGCTTTCGATAATTAAACTTTAATTGAAATAGTTATATAAAATATAGTCAAAGAAAACTGTTTTTTTTAATTGCATTGGTGCTCGTATCTACATCCTTAACTAAATTTTGAACCTTGTTAATTCGAATTCATATATCGGTTACGGCGACCAAATATCATAGGAATTAGTAAGAAATAACGACGATGTGCATGTGTACATAGCTCTTTTATAACGACTATCGGTTATAACTACCCAAATTGTTGGTCCCTTACATGTCATTAAAACGGGTTTTGGCTGTACTTGTCTTTTTTAAATAAAAGTAAAATGAATAGCTTCAATAAAATAGATCAAAGTTCATCATTCGAAAATATAAAAATTTATTAAATTAATGACTTAATAATACTATAAAAATATGGTCGGCAGTATGGTAAGGAAACAGTAATATCATTGGTTATTATGAAATATATAATCTGACAATATTATCCATTACGCTCATAATTAAAATGAAAACTTTCCCTAACTTTTAAGCTACACTCATTTGACATAATAATCCAATATAGTTGATGTAAAAATAGTTCAATGTCTTTCAACTCATTGACTCTTTTCGTTTTCATCATGTTCACGGATAGACGGGCAAACGGACAAATGGAAATGATAAGCTAACCTTTTCTTTTAAACTCTTTCCTGTTGAGTAACAATTTTATATTATGTCAAACTAAACATTCACAATTATCACTTATTATAAGAATTATTATCGCTTATTACAAAAATAATTTATATTTGTTGTAGAAGAGACTTATTATTTTAAATTCATTTTAATTTTAACCCTTCCGCCATATTTACTATTATTGTGTTGTAATACAATTTACAGGTAAAAGTCTAAGATTTTAAGCCTCCTCCGGACATACCGGAATTTTATAATATTTAGTGTAAAAACAGTGTATAAATTACTTATACTTCAAAATATGCGCGTCAGGAGAAAGTGTAAATCGGTACACTTGCACCTCCCTGTTTTGAAAGAAAATACACAGAAAAAGAGTAAAAATTAATTGTCCTCCTCTACTCTTTTTCACGTAAGTGTTATACGAAAAAATTCATGTCTCATCATTAATTAAACGTACAGTAAATACGCTAAGTTCTTCAATAAAACCACATCTCCGCTGCTTCTAGAGGTTTTTCTGTTCTTTTTGTCATAGTCCACGATTCGCATGCATGCAATAAAACAGGCAACACATAACACTTTAGCACCCAAGTCTTTGTTCTTTTAGGAATGTTTTTCTTTGCCAGTAACATAACGACCTGAATTTATTAAGAGCTACCTTTACGAGGAACACACGTCTCTTGATATGATCTGCACAGTTACCATCTTCAAGTATAAGAGCTCCAAGGTATACATATTGGTTCACTTGATCCACCATGGTGTTATGAATTCTTAATCCGTATTTGGTTTTTGTCTGCTTAGTGCATGGTAAGCACTTTCTCTAACTTGTGTCTATCTAGAAATAGTTTGAAAAGCTTACGAAAACTCTTTTTGAGAAATATTTCCAAAAATCAATGATTTAAAATCGTATTTTTTAAGATAAATATGGATAAATTCGAAAATGGGTATGCTTTGAACTTTGGTTACGAATATCTTTTTAACGCCTACAGTAATCTAGTAAACAAAAGAGGCCGTTTTTGTGGATCAGTTCATTTTCTTTAAATATATGTTTTGCCTATTTTAATAATTAGCGAATTATAAAATAAAGAAGAAAAGTTTCAGTTCTTCAAATTGTTCCCTTCAATATTTTTTAAATGGTTAGATTAGGAGAAAAAGTGTCAGGAAAATTCTTTTGTAGAACTTCCGACAAAAATATGTGTTGAGATTTGCTGTACGTTCAATAAATGGTATGCTATGAATTTCATAATGGATTGCGGTAAAAATGAAAACTTTGATGGGAAGGATCTATAATGTAATCCTGGAACGCCCATGTTTCAAACACAAGATTTAAACCGGAAAGATAGACGGATAACCAAAACGAGTTAAATAAAAGCTTGTAAAAACATTTCCTTTGGAGTAGACCAGCCTGTGTGTGTGTATTATTGTATATGATAACATTTTGTTTTTTACTTTTTTTACGAGGTTTCATTATGTATAAAATTTCTCTCATTGTATTTATTTTTTTCTGTACGAATGAATGGTTAAGTGAAATTTTATCATTTGTCATTTATGTAATGTGGAGAATATTTATCAAAATTATCATTTTATTATTTAAAATTTTAAATAGAATACAATTTTTTTCAAATAGAATACAATAAGTAGCATTATTTTAGTTTTTTTTTTCCAAATTTGTTACAAAGAAGTTCAATGCAAAGACAATTACAGAGATGGATTGGAATATTTCATGCTACCATAACTTTTTTAACTTACAGTTCTACACAATTTGCGCGCCCATGCTTATGATTTCCCGCATTTCTATAGTGTTAAATTTACTCATAAAATTCAAATGTTATCCAATATAATCGCAGATAGTAGATAGCCTAAATGCAACTCTTCGCACTAGTCCAGATAGGGAACGACAATTTTCAACTAAAAACTGTTCCGTACTGGCATTATGAAGTCCAGTGCCTATATGTGCAATTTTCAAAACACTGTTGGACTACTCCAGTTTTCTTCAAAATTGTTCAGAATAAATGTAAAAAATGATTTTATATAATAAATATATACAAACTAGATAATAAATAAATTTTGTCGTCAGCCAATTTATACCTTCTTTTAATAAGATATACCCATTATATACTAAATATCATCAAAATCGGTTTCGGTCGCGAAAATCAAGCAGGCAGACAGTAGAGACAAACATCCTTTCTCACCCCATTCTCCAATATCCCTCACTACACTCTTTTGTCTCCCCTTTTAATTTTCGGTTATAGAAATTTGTACTAATTTTCTTCAGACTTGTAATAATGGTTAGATATTATCTGGTAAGGATTAGTAAAGTAGTTGTACCATGGATCACCGTTCAATGTTTTAAAGGATATTGCTATAAAAATTACATGAATACAAACAATTTGCTTACTAGAAAGAAAGTAACCGATTGGTTATACATCTACTTGTTTTTAATGAAAATATAAATGCATTTTTTCGAAGTAAAATGCGAAAAATTTTAAAGAAAACTATACAAAAAATAAAACCTTGGATGAAACCAATATACTAGTAAATGCTATCATTATTTTGTCGATTGTTTCAGGTCAAAATACCATTTTTTACACTCGCTTTCGATTTAGTAAATAGAGGGTTCTTCAATAAATTGTTACCACATTTATAGGAGTAATTTTATCCAAATAGATGTAGCGACTTAAGTGGGGAAGACACATTGTCCAAAGAAATGTTATCAATTAAATGATGGGGCCGTTCACTTGAATTCCTATATATTATAAATGTGAAAGTAAGGATATTTATGTTTGTTTGTTTATTTGTTTGTTTATTACGCTTTCACGCAAAAACTAACTCATGGATTTGAATGAAACTTAATGATAATATAGCTCATACGTCAGAATAACACATGAGCTATAATTTATAAAGATATATTTAAAACAAAAAATTAAATTTAATCTGACATCACTATAAATTACATCTTTCTGTAATATAGCCAATTGAAAACAATTCATGGCCATCTTTTCTGATATACTCAATGAATCATGACTATTTTACATTTAAAAGAATAGAAAACTGTACATTTTACCTGTGTAAAACAGTCTCTACCATTATTTCGAGTGTTATGGAAAGGGGATAAGTGAGAGCAAGGCAGGTGAAGGCTATAAAGCGGTGGTCTTTACCAATCTTCACTTTTAAACCCAGCGAAGCGGGTGGGTATTAAGCTAGTATAGTTATATTTTGGTAATATTTTATTAGATGTTATAAGTTAAATATAATAATATTTTACTATAATATTATATTCTCAAAATAAACGTTTCCTTCAATTAAATAGTAACATTTTTCTTAACAACGTATCTCTCTGATTTTAGTGGTAATATGTTTTTGGACAAAATTTTCCTCGTAGTATCATCTTTAATGAACAACCCTGTACAGTAAAATCAATCTTTTTTTCGTCTACAATGTATAGTTTCATTATTTGGCCATTACTATTTGAGTCAGGTAATGTTAGACAATAAAATGATGCGTGTTTATCGCGATCATGTTAAAATAACATCTTTTATGTCTTAAGTTTTTCGCACAATCGTCTAATAAAAAGAATTCTTATCAGGGAATGAATAATTTTAAACAAAATTGTGTACAAATGTAATGCATTTGCTTCTTTTTGTTTTCTGTTTATGTTCTGCAATAGAAAATTTAGAAATAAATTATAAAGCCGAAAAATGTTTCAAATCAGCTTATTTGATAAATTTACTATACATTTTAAGACTATACTTTATGTCCCAGAAGATCTTATTTGCCCTTTTATAAGATCTTTCTTTAAAGATAAGTCTGCTATAGAAAAATATTTCAAATAAAAATTGCTTGAATTAAAGAGAGGAATTTTTGATTTGGTTTTCAAGGTCGGTTAAAAGTCAACCTGTTTTCGTTACACAACATGTATTTTAAATAGATTTGCCAGAATTTGAATGTAAAAGTCTAATAAGAGTAGAAAATTTTGACACCAATATTCGGTTTTTAAGAAAAGATCACTTAAAAAAGTCTATATCGTAACCAGTGTTTCAATATTCCAAAAATTCAATTTTTTTATAGGAAAAAGTCTTAAATGTAAAGTATGAAGTTGACTGACCTTGTAATTCAATCCTAGGTCCCTATAATTCATCCCCTTATTATCTACAACTATTTATAAAATCATTTTTCTATACTTACCTTAAAAAAGGATAATATTAAAGAGTGGCAAAGAAATTCTGGAGCATATTTAATAAAACAAAAAGAAAAACGTCAACATGAAAGACATCGGACTTTCTTGCAAGTACAACGTTATGCAATGTTAAAACTGTGTTGCTTGGGTGATTGTCTACCAAAATTCCAAAATTTTCTACGCAGATATTTTGGCAATATTTACAATATCCTTCATATCTTAAATTTCATCTGGAAACGAACGATTTCCCTGCTTTAAATGAAAATGAAGAAATTCTTATTCTTATAGCTTCATCCACCATTTAATACAGTCCTTGCGGATAAAACTGGAAACACGCTGTAGAATCGGAAGATTCAGTGTTAACGTTAAAGTGAAGATTAATACATATATCAACAAAAAATATAATTTTCTTTTGATAGAATAATGAGAAGAAAAAAAGAATCTCTACACTGAATCTTTTTATATATTGGAGATTATCTACAGAATACAAAGACAATCGATCAACGATAGCTACGGAAAAATAAGATTTAAAAAAAAATATGATTAATCTTACAAAATAATAATTATAATGGATTTTTTGGTATTATTAAAATGTAATTACACTTTTTTTCTAAATTGTTAAATCATTTTTAATTGAAATTTTATTACTATCATTCAATGGGAAATAAACTTTTGAAAATAGTTATTATACTCCCCTTTGTTTGTATGCACCATAAAACATAATATTAAATATACTTGCAGTGAAACCTGTCTATATGGCAAAAGCAACTTCTTAATACAGATTGACGATGCGTTGCTCAATGCTGTAATATTATCTATAGATTCACCTACAATTTATTTGAGTATAACTTTTGATCGGATCAATTCTAATAACTGGATGACCGAGCTTTATTCGGTATTTTTTTAGTTAAAAAGGCACAAATTTTTCTTTCATTTTTAACCTCCGAATTAAAAAAAGGGGTGTTATAAGTTTGATGACAGCCATGTGTGTGTGTGTGTCTGTGTTGAATTTTCTCAGTTCCTTTCTCAAAAGTGATGATATCTATCGATAAACTATCGATTTATTCAAGGTAAAATATTTCTAGGATACAACAACTTATTCCGTATTCTACATCCTATGCAAAAGACTTGAAGCAATGCAATGATCTAAAAAAACGACTTGATTTTTTAACCCCTGAACTTAGAAAAGAGGGGTGTTATAAGTTTGACCGCTATGTGTGTGTGTCTGTGTGTTTGTCTATCTGTGGCATCGTAGCGTCTGAATCGTAACGTATGAACCGAATTTAATTTTTTTGGTTTGAAAAGTAATTTAACGGAGAGTGTTGTTAGATATGTTTCATGTGCGAGCTTAGAATTCCGTTCTCGGAAAAACTAAAAAATTGGCGATGATCTTCAAAATCGATTCAGTTTGGAAAAGGCATGACGTATAATTTTAACATATAAATGATTACTATGGTATAGAATGGTCAAATAAACCTGGCTCAATTCATTTTGAAAAGTGAAATGGTAAAATAATTAGGTAATGCAAAAGAACAAACTCAACTCAAACATTTCAATTTCAATTGACATATTTCCAAAAATTTGTCCCGAAAAAGATAGCTCTCAAAGTATCCTTTTCTCATCTGATGTCCCTGACCATCATTTTTTTAATGATTTAAGAAGAAGTGTTATAAGTTTAAAGTGTTTATCTGTGCATCTGTGTGTTTCTCGTTGGCATCGCAGTCTCTTAACGGTCGAACCGCATTGATTGAGAACATTTTATAGCTGCTAAGTTTCCAATAATCGGTTTACAAGCAATAAATCGCATTTGTCGGGCTTTTTTTAAATTATACAAATTTCATTTGTCCTTTCTTTTTAACATCTTTAACTGTATTAAACAGTGTTGACTGTATTTTCATACTTGTACCATTACCATCATCATCTGAGACTGAGATGAAACACATGAATATAATATAGGTAAGCAAGCATAGTAGGTACGAACGATATACCAAGCAAATAAGGCAACTAACAACTAATCGTTGTTATAATAACATTCTACTCAACTTGTGCAAATAACTTAAAATTGAAAATTTTAATTATATTTTATTTAAACAAAAAAATAACACACACAACTTGATGTTGGATGAATAATTTTAAAATGAATAGAATTTACATTTTTATAATATAATAATTTTATTTTTGAATTCCAAAAAAAAATCTTTCTTTCTAGATGCATACGTAAAGCAATGCAATACTTTTTTTTAACAAAATGGATTAGAAAATGTTCGAACAAAGTTTAGAAAATCACAAAAAAAAGAAAAAGAATACACCACTATCCTACCAAAAAAACGTGCTTAAAAGTAAAAAACAAGTTTTATTATTTAAACATAGCGAAAAGTCTCTCATTTACTCAACCACTAAACAAAAAATATTGTCATGCAGTCGGATCATAATAGAAGTAAAATTTAGAAAAATTAGAACACCCCCCGAAAATTCTTCGGGTATGGACCTTGATGCATAGCTAAGAACACTCCCTTTTTATTCCTTTCAAATGAAACAAAAGAAATTACCTTATAAATGAAACAAAAAAATCCAAATTGGTTTAGGCGCTACGATGTCACAGACAGACAGACACACGGACGCACATAGCGGTCAAACTTAAAACACTCTTTTTTTGATTGAGGAGTTAAAAATATCTGTCGTTGCAGTCGAAGCATCGTTCTGTGGAACATTTTTTAATCTAATAGGTCCCAACTATAACGAAAACTTTATTTACCTGTTCAGTCAAAGACCTTTCCCTTTGTATACAGATTAACTAAGTAAACTTTTTTTTTTACATTGGTGTTGTTTTTGTATGCTTCCAGAACTATTTGTAGTGTATTGTATGAAATAAACATCTGATTAAAGTATCTAATTCTGACTCAAAAATTCTTCATTGAATTTCCCATCGCTTCCATTAATGAAATTATATTATTCAAAACGTTATCACTACAGTTACATTTCGTATCAAATTTTCGAACTCCATTATATGGTTACATAAACATTTTTTAGCATGGTGCTTTGGTCCCCTATTAAAGAGAACTGCTCTAATAAATGATGTTATATTTTATCTCTTGGGGGTAAATTAATTTTATTGACAGTTGAAATTAAAAACTAAAATCACTTCAAAGGTCACATCACGCATGCTTAATAGCTCTGCTAATCAAAGAAAAGTATTTATTATATGATTTAACATTTTAATAGCTAAGTTAACAAATTTATTAATACTTTCAATGTCTGTTGTTATGAATGAAGCATATTTTATAGTTTTATTTAATTCATTATGAAATATGACTAAACTATCGTAGCTAAATTTCATAGCAGGATGTATACACGTCAAATACTCATAATAATTTGATATACACTCCAAAAGTTTATATCCAGATAGAACCTCTAGACGAAATTATACCCGTAAAATTTGAATTCATTACACCTATCTTAATTAGTTCATGAGTTATCATGTCATCAGGTGAACACCAGTAGTAACCTTCACTAATTCAGTTGTATATTTTAGCCATCATTACAAACTAACCACCCAAAACAAAACTATCAAAACCTCATATACCTTTTGAAATTACAGAATGTTTTATGAAACTATATAATATGTTCTATGAGACTGTACAATATGTTTTGTAACAACTGGATACGATACAAAATTTATAGGAAAACATTTCTTATTCAGTGACGTTGACAACTCAATTCCTTCATTTTTCGTAAAGTTATCAGAGAAAGTTGAAAATATGAGCCTACAGTGTTTTCTTGAAATTTTTAGATTATTTTACTATGTTCACGGTTCGATAGCAGGTAAGGTCGATGCAGAAATTCTTAATAAACAATTCATTTTTTTATTGGTCTCAATTCAGCCTAAAGAAGCAGAGATATACAAGAAAACGTCACCAAAGAAAAAAATGTTGAGATAAAACCGCGTACAGAAGTTCGGGAGGATCTTTCCGGAACCGGTGAGCTGCTTTTTGTTTTTTACAACAAAATAAACTTCTTTGCAAAAATTTATCGAATTCTTTTTAAAAATCCGGTACATTTATTCAACTAGGAAGTCGTATTTTTACAGTTAGAAACAAAACAGTGTGAATTTTAATTTTAATTGCCAGCGTAGTGACATTCAAATGTCTTTCACTGAAAGAGCATGAAACCATAACTGACACATTTATATACATATAGATACGTGATAAAGGTATATAATCGCGTTTCTCTGGCGCTAACATTGTGAAATCACAGTCACATTCTTTAGATTTTTGTTCAAATATCACCAATAAATGAAGGTTAATGATAAACAAAAATCATTTACCATTACGCAGAAAAATTTTATTTTCCGGTAAATGAAAAAATATTAATTATTTATTACAACACATCTACATAAGTTAAAGGCTAAGAGCGCGGTTTGTATGCATGCAAGAAGTCTTGAAATCAATACCTAGCACTCTTAATTCCACATAATTTTTTAATTTCACAAATAGATAAAATTCAATATTCGTAAATATTTCTATAAATATTAGATTTACAGGCAAAATAATTACGGGATAAATTATTGTTAAATTGATTTTCTTCAACTTAACTAATGGTCAAAATCAAAGAAAAAATTAACATTTAAAAAAAAGAAAGTTTTACCTTTTGGTACTTTTACATCTTGATGTTACTACTCAACTATTGACGAAAATCCGAAATCATTATCGCCTTTCATTAATGAGAAATCGTGAGCGATAAAATGCTTACTAACGAACGAACATATACAGACATCAATCTTAAATTGTGTTAATACATCGCCTTGACTATGAAACGTAAAAACATTTTGGAAATTTCGATTTAAATTTTTAGACCCATTATAGGATCTTCGCTACGGGAAATTAAAAATCATTTGATGATTTATTTGGGAGACAAAAATTCAGTGTCAAATTTTAACAATTTATTTTTTTGCAGTATAACCTTCTTAACAGGCAGCATTAGCCAATACCGTAAACATCACATTTTCATTTTTGTAGACATGTGTAGAAAATTCAACAGCAAAAAAAAATATTTCCATTTATATAGAGAAAATTCAGAATCAAATCTGTATACAACAAATCAAAAGAAAATAAAAAGATTTTCCATCCAAATATTATAAAGATTCCAGTCACATATTTATTAAGTTTTATTATATTCTCATTTAACATATCTGGTAATAATAATATTTATAGTTTATTATATAAAGGCAATCAGTAAAAGATATGGTGAAGTAAACACGTATAGGTAGGTGGTATAAGGTGTAATATTGTATTAGACCATGTGCTCATATTGCAGTAAGATTTCTTTGATTCTTTTTGCCAGCTGTCTTGAGGATTGAGGAAAGTTTGGGAACTATGTTCCTAATCGCACGATATTTGTTTGTTGGTTGGGAGTTAAAACCATAAAAACTGCAACAGACACCAAAAACCGACATCTATATTACCTGGATAACTAAAACTTTTTAAATCGATTCAAGTTGCCATGAATTTTTAGAAAAATATTTTTATTATTGTCAATTTTACGGAAGCCTGAATGTCTCACTGTCAATTTATGATAAAGTGGCGCTACACTAGCTTATTTTTTAATTGTGTACTACCCACATGTATAAAACCAACCTACCCACATGTATAGTTTATTTTCAACAAGTGCACTTGTGACTTGTGGTATTATGGAAACAAACCTTTTTAAAGATGTCAGTCGGTGATGACTATCCTTTAACTAGCCACTACCGAAACTGTCTGGAATAATATGATAATGTCTATAATTTTTCTTATGTAGTTAGTTAAAAATTTCATTGTATTATATAGATAGATAGATAGATAGATAGATAGATATTTTATTTGTAAATCGACAATCGTCATTACAAAGAAGTTTGACATATAGATACAAAAATTTAAAAAAAAAAAGAGAAAAAAAAAAAAAGTATTAACATTATAAAAATAGAAAAAAAAAGAAAAAAGTACAGTAAATATATACGAAAAAGGCCTTAATGGATTCTACTAATCTGTTGCATAAAGGAAAAAGACACAAAAATTTAAGTAACTAGAGTTCACTCATTCAAGATGAATGACCGTGTTCGCAAAGCTCCCTCGACAAAGGAGCATAAGTTATTTAGGTGATCAAGATTGGCGACATTCAATAGGAGCGGTGCAAAATTTTCAGGCTCTATCGTTACGGATAACGTTTGCATGTACTTTTTCAGGTAATGGAGTCGTAGTCCACTGTAAATGGGACATTCAATTAGAAAATGGTACAAAGTTTCCATCTTGCCCAAATTACAAATACTACAAATTTCGTTCGGGTACCATTTGTAGCCATTTCCATTACAATAAAAGCTGATTCTTACATCGTTTGTTGTTCGTACTTGAAACAGTATTCTTAATTTCTTGATTGACGAACACAGAAGTGACATGTTGTCTTGAGCGTGGTTAATTAAACGGTACATAGGGCTATATTTCGAATCAACAATACGCTTCATATCGTCATTTTGATGCAAATTATATAAATCGTTTACAAGTACATTTATATTTCTTTTAATTAACCCGATATTCTGCGTAAGCCACAAATCCTCTCGATCAATACTGATAAAAAGATTTTTAATTTGAGTTACCCAGTTAAGTTTTATACAATTATTATTCGTTTCATCGAGATTAAGTAATCTGTTGTAGCATATGCGAGGGAGTCTGTCATTGGGCATAGATAATATTTTATGTAACCAATTGAGAGCTCGCTTGAAAGTATAAACAATTACTTTTTGAAGTTGAAATTCCGTGCGAATAATGTAACCCGGTGTTGTAATATTTAGAGCAAACAGAGATTTGATAAGTTTAACTTGACATTTCTCAATTATATCAGGGTACCTCAGTGCCCAAATTTCCGCAGCATAAAGAAGGACACTTAATATTAGTGAGGAATACAATTGCTTTATAGTATCAAGAGATAGCGATTTGGTTCTGAAAATAATTGATTTTAAATTGACCATTGCTAGGTTAGCTTTACTGACCATTTTGTTAGCTGCGTTTAAAAACATTCCAGACGAGGAGAAAGAAACACCCAAATAATTATATTCCTTAACAATTTCTAAGGTATTTGATTTGTAAAAAAATTGTAGATTGTTTGGTAATCTTCCGGAGCGTCTAAATACTACTATTTTCGTTTTATTTGTGTTGACTGTGAGCTTATTCTTATCGCAATACTCCTCCAGTGCATTTAATGCTTTCTGTAGTTTGTGAGGGGCAGAACTAAATAAGACTAAATCGTCGGCATAAAATAAATCAGTTATGTCGGTGTGACTATCGATATTAACGCCTCCTACTCCTTTCGAAATCACAAATTTTCCGAAATCAGCTAAAAACAAAGAAAAAAGTAAGGGCGAAAGGGACTCTCCCTGAAGCACACCCTTTGTGACGTGTATAGGACTGAGGGACTTGTTATTTACCTGCAAAATCATATTAGCGTTTTCGTAGAAATTTTTTATTATTCTAATTAATTTTGGGGATACTCCTAATGTTTGTAACTTTAGCCACAATAGATTATGGTCAACTGAGTCAAATGCCGATTTAAAATCGACAAAAGCGCAATATAGTTTGTTTTTCGGTAACCTTAAGTGATTGGCTATAACACATGAAAGGATAAATACATTGTCCACACATCCTCGTCCTTTTCGAAATCCCGTTTGAGTCTCCGGTAAAATTTGGTTTTCCTCAACCCAGTTGCTGATTCTATTGCATAAGATTTGAGTAAAAACTTTTGCTATAGTGTTTATTAAAGAAATGCCACGATAATTATTCAAATTATTGGGATCGCCTTTTTTGTGCAGTAAAATCATTTTTAAATTTGCCCACTTATTTGGAATTTTTTCATTAATAAGTATATTGTTAAAAAATCTTAATATATATTCTTTTCCCTCTAGTGAAATAAATTTAAAAAATTCATAGGGAATCCCATCGACACCAGGGGACTTGCCGTTTTTGCATTTACTTAAAACCCTATCTAATTCCTCTAATTCTATATTACGGTCAAGTTCGGGGTTATGACTAGTAACTAGCAGATTAGGGATTACTTCATAAGGAAAATCGACATTGTAAAACGATTTAAAGTGATTTTCCCAATCCTGCACATCTATAGGATTAACTGGCCTAGACTTGTAATTAAAATGACGAATGGCTTCCCAGAACTCTTTAGGATTATGACTATTAATAATCTTTTTTGATAATTCCTGCAAATGATTTTGTTTTGTCATTTTAACCAATGATTTATAATTTTTTTTTGTATCAAGATATGCTTGGATTTGTTCTTCTGCAAATTTATCTTTCCTACATCTTCGCAGTGCTCGTCGAACTTCTTTTCTTAGGTTTCGACAGTCTGTATTAAACCAGGACTTAGAGTCCGCTCTTGCCCCAGCCCCAATGCATACACGTTTACACATTTGTAAACTTTCTGCGGTGTTTTTTATAGCCTCAGTTAAATAATTACATATTGTATCAGAATCTGATACATCTAAGGTCAAAGGATCTGAAAGTTTTTTATCTAATTCATTATTTACTAGACTTTTATATTGTTCAGAACAACTTTCTACCCAAATAAATTTATACTGGAAATATTTAATACTTTCAGCATGTTCCACTTCGTGGTAATTGAGATCAACATCGATAGTCACTCGATACGGAAGATGAGAGGATATAAGATCATTATTGCAAGAAAGGCCTGAGTCACAAATACGGTAGGTAAAACCGGAATTTATCCAGCAAAGGTCAATGACAGACTTACCCCTACTAGAAACGTATGTAAACTGTGCCGGATTGTCACTTATGGTTCGTCCATTAAGAACATACATACCATTTTCTTCCATAAAACTTACTAGCTGTCTTCCTCTAGAATCAATGTTACTGTCCATGTTAGATCTGTTTGGTTTTAAAAACGAGCTACAGCAGATATCCTCATCCATTTGATTTAAATTGCCTATACGTGAATTGAAGTCGCCAAGCATGATCAACCTATCCGAGTTTGAACATGAAAGTATCTGGGACACGGTATCTTTCAGCAGATCTAATATAATTTTAATGTCTTTATCCCGTGGAAAATAAAACAAACCTAAAATAAAATAAAAGTTATTAATTCTAATTTCAATTATTAACCAGAAATTTGTTGTATCAAGAACCCTGACATTAAAGCCCTTTTTTACAAAAATCAATAAACCGCCACTGGCTCGACCTCTCGATTTCTCTTTGACAGCTAAACTGTAATAATAATTGTAAATTTGTGAAAAATTATCATCTATAGAAATCGAGCCAGTTACCCATGTTTCACACAAGCAAATAATGTCCGGGCTATTATCATCAATTACAAAACATTCCTTGAAATTAGTGAAACCATCGCAGTTCCACAGCAAAATATTTAAATTTTTTGGCTTCCTAAAGGGGTGACATCTCCAATACATTCAACATTGAACTTCCTTGAATTTTTTTTTTTGGATCCGGTTTCATTGTTTTTAATTTTTTTATCCTCCTGAACTATTTTTTCTGGATCTTCTTCGGAGGAAGATTGTGGAATAAGACGTTTTCTCTCATTTCGCTTTAGTTGCATCCTTTTCTCTTTATTTTCCACACGAATTTGTAGTGGTAAATCATCATGAATATATATATTCGTACCTTTGAGTTTTGTTCTATTGCGAATCACATCTAATTTCAGTTTATAATTAAAAAAACAAACTTTAATTGGTCGGATTTTGTCGTTCTGTTTTCTGCCTATCCGAAAGATGTTAGAAATATCTGTCGACGACACCGTAATTGAAAATGTTTCTTGACATATATTAGTAAATACTTGCAATAGTTCAGACGCACTATTTTCATTTTCTTGAATTCCATGAATAACGATATTACTTTTGTTGGCTTCTTTTAGTAAGAAATTAATCGTTTGTTCATGTTTATGGACAACGGGTTCAAGTGAGTTGTATTTTTCTTGATTACTAATACAGATGTTCTTTAATTCTTTGAGGCTATTATCTAAACTATTTTCCACTGCTTGTAAACGTTCCAAAATTTTGTCTTGAACTTGCAGACGTTCCAGAATTATGTCTAATTTTTTCCCATCCATAATGTGAAATATAGATATTTAATTTCAATCACAACAAATAAATATATGAATGTCAAGTAAATATTATTTAATATAAGTAAATATTATAGTATTAAATTGCACACAACAATAAAGTTGTTTATTAACAGCGATGACAGCAATGACTTTTTAACAACCTTTATGCAAATGTCTACATTATAACATAACCACTTTTTATTTTTATTAATTAGAAAAAAAAAAAGTTTTGCACTGAAATTTTCTATTTTTAATTTGTAAACTTAGCAGCACAATTAGACAAAAAAAAAAAAAAAAGAAAAGATTTAATTTTCACGATTGGAAAATACTTTTAATTTCAAAAATTATCACAGAGAAATGAATACACGTCTTAACAGTATGAACTATAGCGCCAAACTCATTGTATTATATAAAAAAAAAAAATAATACTTTAATAAGCCTTTTCCTCAGAAGATTAAGAAAAGTTCCACTAGATGGCTTTTGATGTGGAATTGATTTTCGTGGTTTTCGATAGCTTTTTTGATTTGATGATACACTAAAAGAAAGTAATTTTTTTATAATATGGTTCCATTTTTCAACCCTTAGACAAAAAATATAAAAAGAATCATGAAAATTTCGCTTCACTTTAGACTCACGGTCCATAATATCTATGTATGAATTTGAGATAGTATGTGATCTTGGATGTAAGTGTATGCTACTTCTTTATACACAATACGCTGCACAAAATCCTCAAGGGAATATAATTTATTAGAAGTAATGTGTTTTTGAAGGAGAAAAATATATTAAAAAACATTTTTAAAAATTTTTTGGATTTAGTTATTGTATTTTTAGGGTTCCCTATATGATTGTCACTAACAATAAGCACTCCTTTATCCCTATATATATTATAAATGTGAAAGTAAAGATGTTTGTTTGTAACGCTTTCACGCAAAAACTAGCGAATGGATTTGAATGAAACTGTACAACAATATAGCTCATACATCAGAATAACACATGAGCTATTAATTATAAAGATATATTTATAAAAAAATAAAATTAAAAAATTAAATTTATTTTGACATTTTACTGCTTCATCTATGATCACTATTTTAAACCACAAATTAAAGATTTCTGTAAGAATTTATAATAACAAATGTCAAACATTTCATGGCCTTTATTTCTGATATACTCAATGAATTATGACTATTTTAAACTTAAAGAAATTGAATTGTGCCAATATTTTTGCTGTGTAAAACAATTCCTTCGAGTGCTATGGAAAGGGAATAAGTGAGATCAAGTTGTGTGGAGGCTATAAAGCGGTGGTTTTTACTTTTAAGTCCAGTGAAACGGGCAGGTATCATATTTGTGACTTATCTATGAAAAATGATTTTCTCAAATAAAAATTTGCTATATAAACTAATACTACAATTATTTCATACAGTAAAAACTAAAAGTAGATATAAAATTAAATTCTTTAAAGAATCAAACAAGTATTTAACTTCTTAAATAAATACCTTAAATTTTCAGAAAAATATCTTGCAAATAGAAAAAGTAAGCGACTGTCAATTGACAGATTTACCAAAATAAATTTTTTATGTAAATTTTATAATATATAATCTCGTTCAAAACTCTAAATTGATTTATTATTTCCATTTTGGTTTAAGAATTATAGAACACTTTTTTTTTAAATAAATGAAAAAGTAATTAACCTTTTACCTGTTGGCTATATGATACAAATTAGATTTTTAATATTTTTAGTTAAAAATAATATAAATTTTAACGTTACAAAAAATGTTAAAAATTGCAATTTTTATCATAAAAATATTCTAAAAACTAATTTAAATAACATAGACACTCTTGTAAAAAAAAATTTTGATGAAACGCAACGCTTACCTATCATATCATAAGATTTTTTATGAATGTAGCTAATTGTAATACAATCAACACACGTACCTGAAAAAAAATAATGTATACCTAGTTATTAATATATAAAGTTAGTGAAATATTTTTAATATTTACGAAATTATCCAGAATCTCTATAATATTCCCAAAAAAATGTATAATACTTTTTTGGTGCGGAAGTGGAAACGAAATAAATGAAACTATAAACTCAAATAGGATTGGGACAAATAATTATTTTTTGTTAAATTTTTTGAACAAAGAAATTTATTACTATTTTTTAAACACGCCTTAATTAACTACACCTGTATGTATCTCAGTGTCACAAAAAATGCACGGATTACCTAATGAAATTTCAATTTGTGTCCAAAGTTTTTAGCCAAATGTGGTTTAAATATAATTTGTTGCAAAATTTTCCAGAAAAACGGTAAAGATGTACGATCACCAAGGTAATTTTGGATAAAAGACTTGATTTTTTTTATATGAAGTTGGACTAAGTGATAATCAATTCTGAAAATTTTAGGGGTAGGGGGTCATCACGCAGTTAACACAAGTACATGTTTATAGGTAATACGTGTACGGTTTTTAGACCATATATATCTGAAATATATCAAAGTATACGAAGTTTAGCCCCAAGTTTGTAATGCTTAAAAATATTGATGCTACGAACAAAATTTTGGTGAAGGTGTTTAAGAGTCCATTTCCCGTTACTTGTCTGTCCGGCTGTATGTCTGTCTATCGCTACGATAACTCTTAAACGAAAAGAGATATCAAGCCTGTACATGGCATTTCAATAATTAACTCAGTCAGTTTTACTTGTAAGTAATAATACTTATTCTATCATCAGGTATTTAGTTCGACTAAGTGTAAGTTGGAAAACTTGATTAATAATTTTAAAGAATCGAACAATGATATTTTATATAACAAGTGAAATTTACAAAGTTTAAAAAAACCCTCGCCAAATGCGACTTAGTCCTTGTAAACCGATTTTCGGAACTTAGCTATAAAATTTTCTCAATCAAGTCGGTTCGAACGTTTAAGCCACTGAGAAACACACAGACGCACAGACAAACAATTAAACTTATAACACCCGTTCTTAAATAATTATCAAAGTGATGGTCAAGAACATCAGATGAGATGAAAAGGATACTTAGAGAGCTATCATTTTTTGGGACAAATTTTTGGAAATATTTAAATTGAAATTGAAATATTTGAGTTGACTTTGTTCTTTTGAATTATTGTTTTGAATTACCTAATTATTTTATCATTTCACTTTTCAAAATGTATTGAGCCAGGTTTATTTGACCATTCACTTCCATAGTAATTATTTATATGTGAAATTATACGTCATGCCTTTTAAAAACTGAATATGTATTGAAGAGCCAATTTTTTATATTTTTCGAGTACAGAACTCTAAACTTGCACTTGAGACATAATCAAGAACACTCTCCATTAAATTACCTTTCAAATGAAACCAAAAAAAATTTAAATCAGTTCATCCGTTTAGACGCTACAATGCCACAAGCACACCCCTTTTGTTAGTTCGCGGGTTAAAAATTGAATATTTTACTGAAAATTAAACCATAATATAACATTTTTGTCATAATAAAAACCTGTGAAAATTACATTGGACAATAATAGAGCAACTTCCGGATCGAAATGAATAGAGCTTTGAATATGTGTTGTGCCATCAGAGCCCTTTATTGTAGATTTGCATTTGACTGAATTATATTGTTAGAGGTAGGTACATATGGATGGGTGAAATATATAAAAGTAATAAAAATTCAATAAGAATATTATTTCCATATAAAATTTTATAACCAACACACAAAATTAAAGTTATAAATATTATTTTGTAATATTTTAGTATTATCTGTTATTTACATATTTATCTGCAAAGCGTAAAGCTAATTATAATCCCCATTTTATATTTGCCATTTCAGCACAAGTGAAATTTACAAAATTTAAAAAACACCTCGACAAATGCGATTTAATTCGTGTAAACCGATTTTTGGAAACAGCTATAAAATGTTCTCAATCAAGTCGGTTCGACCGTTTAGGGGCTACGATGCCACTGATAAACACATAGACGCACAGATAAACACTTTAAACTTATAACACTCCTTCTTTAATCAATATCAAAGTGATGGTCAAGGACATCAGATGAGATAAAAAGGATACTTAGAGAGTTATCATTTTTTGGGACAAATTTTTGGAAATATTTTAATCGATATTGAAATATTTGAGTTGAGTTTGTTCTTTTGAATTATTGTTTTGAATTACCTATTTTTTTTACCATTTCACTTTTCAAAATGAATTCAGGTTTATTTGACCATTCATTTCGATAGTAAATATTTATATGTTAAAATTATATGTCATGCCAAACTTAATTGATTTTGAAGATCATCGCCAATTTTTTAGTTTTATCGGGTAGGTAACCCTATGCTCGCACTTGAGCTAAGGACACTCTCCGTTAAATCACCTTTTAAATGAAATTAAAATCGGTTCATCCGTTTAGGCGCTATGATGCCACAGACAGACAGACAAACACACAGACACACACACATAGTCAAACTTATAACACCCCTCTTTTCTAAGTTCAGGGGTTAAAAAATCAAGTCGTTTTTTTAGATCATTGCATTGCTTCAAATCTTTTGCATAGGATATAGATTACGGAGTGAGTTGTTGTATCCTAGAAATATTTTACCTTGAATAAATCGATAATTTATCGATAGATTTCACCACTTTTAAGACAGGAACAGAGAAAATTACTGATCCTTTTTTCTAATTATTGTCTTTTTAGTTGCAAACTACCAAGATTTTTTTTTACAACGAAATTTGACATGCGGAGTATATGTCATAAACATTAGTAAGCCTGGGAACCCAAAAGTTCTGTTTTTGATACAATGGACTATTTGTATAGGTGAAATTATGGTTCGAATCGAGTAGCGGGTGGTTTTATTCGATTAACAATGGTCAAAATACTTGGCAAAACAAAGTTTTATATGTAATCTCTATGACGATACCCACGTATGACCACTAGCGGGTATCTTCCTCTCTGTTTAGCTAGGAATTTTTAACGTTCGTTTCTTGCATACTAGTAATGATTTTTAAAAGACAACTTAACTTTTCTGCAAGTTCAGGAAGAATTCTTCACCCGAAGCGATAAAAAAATTTAATCCGTTCCCCTACTAAGATGTAATCTGCCGGCCGAAAGAATGAGAGTAGCTGCCATGACATCCACTAAAAATATTAGTATAAGGTGTGTGAATGGTCAAATAAGATAAAGAAATGAAAAAAGAATTTTTCGATATTTAACCCATTTACCACTTTTCAGTCCTCTACATACATTCTCAATTGGCTGGTAGATTTCTGTACCAAAACAATATCGTATAAGACTCCGATGAAAATTCCGCCATACAAAGAACAAGACATTTCTCTACAAAAAAAAAACTACTTTGTTTTTCGTTTCACCATAAATATGTACAAAAATATAAGTGACAGATGAAATTTCATGTTTGAAGTATTTTTGTGAAATATTGTTTTTATAGAATATCGAAACATAATTGAAAAAATTTCAATTGTTAGTTTAAGCGCTCATACAAAAATCGATTTCAATTTCTTTTTAAGAAATAAGTACAACCTTTTTCTATTTCATTTCGACTAAAATAAATTTTAGGATACTTTTTATTTAATAAAAAGAAAAAATATTATTTTCCTTCAACCTATGTGTATACCTTTTAAAAAGTTGGTAAGGTATGTGTAATACACGCGCATTTTCTAAAATAAAATTATCCAAATTGTTCTTAAAATTTAAGACGTGAGTCCTTGAATATTTCCTTTCAATTTCAAAAATTATCGGGGCAAAAAATTCAATTCAACTGACGTTAATGTGGTAACAAAACCGTGCAATCTTTTAGTAGATATTATGATTTTCATTCAGATAATCGAGTCACAACTTTTATTACGCAAACGTGAATATTAACGAAGTATTAGACCCACAAAATACATGATAAATAGTCTCTTACCATTAGGCAGGCTTTCATTACAGCTGCACAAGCAAAAACCGACAATAGGCTTTTGTCCTAAATTAAAAAAATTAGTTTATACGTTACATTAATATCTGATTTACACCAAAAAAGTACCTACTATAAAACAAACAAAAAAACACTTTCTGCATTATGTATTTTGCATTTTTAAAAACTAATTCAAAATTACTTCGAAAACATTGCAGAGTGTCATGACGTCTTGAATGAAATCACGACTTGGTATACAACTATGTTTGTGTATGAAGTTGTAGGCAGTTTGTGTATGATAATATATCAAGTCACCTGCTTCGTTCTATTAAAATGTATACAACATTAATAGCGGTTGCCATGCCGTGACGAAATATCTTTTGGTTGGTGTTTGCTGTCACGTGACTAAATGCCATTTTATTTTCTAAAAATAATAATAATCCTTCTTTTTTATAAAAATAATTTTGTGTTTTGTTATCTACGTATCATGATTAATCATTCAACACTCTTATCCATCCGATTTATTCTTAGTGGGCGAAAGTCTATTCACAGACAGAAAATGACAAGATAATATAAAATTTCATTTTCTAAGTGAGAAAAAAAATCGTATTGGAAAATTAAAAATGAGAAACAAATGACAATCTGCGGTTGTCATGTTATTATTAGACCGTCATCGATCAATCAAGATGGCTTTTAAAAAAGAATAATAATATATCAAACTTATAATCATGTTGAGTAATATTATCGCAGTAACATACTGCTGAAATATCAATCAAAATGAAAACAAGAAGATATTATATCATAATCGTTAAATAATGCGTAAAACAATGAGAAAATAAAATTATCAATTTTTTTACATTGCTTTACAGTGTAACTACCTTCTTTTGTAAATCTTAATTTTTTATGTCTAGTTAGGTTAGGTTAGAGTGGCTGTACTGGGATGGGACACACTTAGACCATAGGTTCCGTTGTGATACCGAAAAAGGGTTGGCCCGTCCCCGACCACTACTCCATGAACCATTTGGAGCTGTCTAAGAACAACAGGAGAGCTTTGACGTCGACGGACTTTAATTTTTTAATTATTTTTCAGAAAAATTAATGAACCTTCCTATTCAAATTTCGCATCCAGATTTCTAAATATGTTTATAAATAGAATTTTATAAAGAAGTTTTCATTCATGTAACACAAGATAATCAAGAAATTTGCAACAAATACTCATGAAAGCACTCATGAAAGCAACAAACCGTGATGTGAGATATTATATAAAGCTTTCTCAAAATCACTTAAAATTTTTTTTTTTTTTTAATTGAAAAGGAGAAAAAAGAGTTTTATAACGTTAAAATAATACTGAATAAATAACTAAATTCGACTAAATTGTAGCTGACATTCGCTAAGGCCACATGATCGTTTCCAATAAATAGATCAATTATTACACTCAATAGCTAAAACTATCAGTCAAACACGAACAAGTTGAATTGTACTAGCCAGTCATTATAAAGATTAACGGATTACAGTCTTTGACACGGACATAATATAAATTGCTATCCTGTTCTAATTAATGGAAGTAAATACAAAATAAAGAGTAAATAACAAAAAAAAATAATAAATCAAATGTGAGACAATTAAATAACTTCTGTATCTTTAATAAAATTTTGATTTTAATTATGATTTTAATTTATATCAAGGACATATGAAAATGCAAAATCGGTCATTGGTTAGTTATGCGCTACTTTGCTTAAATTAAAGAGGAATTTTTTTCTAGAAAAGGAATCCTTACTAACTAAATGTGTATTTTAACAATAATAGTGTAAAGTGGAATAATAGAGTTGAATATGTTCTACGCATGAGTTTTAGTTATAATATATGGCCATTTAAAATAAATACCATCTCATATATATAAAAATAATAATTCATTTTTCTTATTTTCACACATACCTATAGGATGTTCCAAAAATTTTACGCATAAAATGATGGGACCCAAATCAGAAATATTTTTTGATTAAACAATATACAGTTAAATTAGAAAGTACACAACATATGACAGCTTAATAAAGCTTCTAATTAAACAAAAAGGAAGGTATTTGAAAGTGTCATCATGGTTGACTATCGCCATACAGATTAAATATAAAACTCTGTTTTGCAAGGGCAACAATCTTTGAATGCTTGTAACTTCATTTTAATCAATTTTTAACTTTCAAATTTTGTTATAATATCAAGTCTACATTTACATTTTTGTGGATAATTATAACATTTACATTTTTATGTTATAACCTTGTCTTTGTGACATTTATGGTTCAATTTTGATAAATAACATGTTGATAGATTGCTCTTTCTTCTAGGCGAACAAAAAGTTTAAAATATCCTTTTGAAATAAATATAGCGCCAGCAAGAAACCAAACGATCAAAGAAAATTATTTGTACTTGATAGACCAATTAGAGAAAGAGAGAGACTTAGCTAAAGATCTTATGTGCCAATTTTTCAAACGTGGTGTTTCGTGTAGATTATGGTTAGATAGGCTTTTGAAAGATATATCCAAAATACCTAATAATATTGCATCAAAATACTCCGAATTTTAAATTGTAAGCCATATATTCTATGAACGCTTTCAAAAAATTCTTTCGAACATGATACGTTAATTATGGGTCAAGGAGGGCTTACAATTATAAAAGGTATTTGAGAGAAAACATTCCGTGAAATATTCACCTGAGAAGAAAAGTAATGAGAAACTATTTCTTGCATTTTTAAAGACCCATTCAACGAAATTTAATACGATGTTGCTCCTTTTTATTGTATCTCGCCAAAAATCGGATAAAATGTTTCTTTGTTGTTCCCTTCTTGGGTCAATTTTTCAGTTTATGCAAGCTGAAAATAAAGGCTCTATAAAAACCATATCTTTTGAACATTCAATAAAATTGATGACGCTTATTAAGTAGTAAATACTAAAAATGTGTTAGATGTTGATTACACACAACACAACAATATCTAAAATATTTTCTATGCTTTAAATTGATGTAATAAAGCTGAAGCTGAACCAGCTAGCTGACTTGGCTACAGTTGTGGTATATAAATAATAATAATAATAACAATATTAATATGGTGGGAGATAGATCTATTATATATGTTACTAAGTTTGTTCATTAATTTAATTATACATCATCATAAACTAATAGCCAATTTCATTAATCTTAATTATGATATTATTTCTTCGGTTATATAATAAACAATGAAATTAAATTGGGTATTATCTAAATTATCACATACACACAGACAGATAAGAATATTTAGACTAGAAGGTATTACCACTAAAGCATTGCATAATGCGCAAAATAGATAAATTGTGTGCTGGAACAAAATGTATATGACGTGCCGCATATGGTTTCGTAAAAAACGTATTAATTTTGGATAAATTTAAGTTTATTTTACTGCAAATAATGTGTAGATTGGCATTTCAAAATACTTAAAAATTTATAACTAACCAGCAAATCCGGCAGACCTTATCTTTTGGAAACGTTGCTCCAATTCATGAATACCTATACTATTGCTCCTACCTATTGCCTCCTATCTATCCAACTAAACCCAAAACCCGCTAAATACAAATTTTATTCCTATCGTTGCTCTAATAAATACCTATTCAGAATACCTAAATAATAATAAATAAATATCTCGATGCTATTAAAAATATGTCTACTAAATAATTTCTGTTCATTAAAAATAATTATAATACACTAATCAAAAAACGAAAATCAATTATTCCAGTTATTTATCAGGGAATATAATATAACCTGTTTCTTAAATGACGTAAATATGCACTTAGAAGTGATCTAAGAGACGGTATATAAAGTTTATTTGTATAACTTACTATTTTCAAAAAATTCATTCTTCAAGGCGCTGCAAGTTGATGTATATGCTCATGGGTGAGACACAAGTATACTGTACCACTTTTTTTTCATTCTTAAAAGAAGCACAGCGAACTCCATCACCAAATGCCACCATATTTTCCAACGGGATGTAAGTAAAGTTGATCTTTAGCCGACGAACTAAGCGAGAATGAGCAAGTTGAAGACCTAAATGCTACCCTACAACCTGCTTATTTTCGCTTAGTCTTTTCGCTTAGTAAAGGTTGGATGTCCAAATGAATCAATGATTCACTAAATGAATTTTTATCACAAGCGAATGAATACATTGAAATTAATCATAATCACGAGCGAAGCCGTGGGAAAAAGCTAGTAGTACATAATAAGTTGTAATATAGTGTAATATATGATTTATATGCGCTCCCACCATTAAATGAAATAATAATTTTTTGATGCGGAACCCTCAAAAACAATTGCAATGGACTGAATCAAAACCACACACACAAAATTCCATCAAAATCGATCCATCCGTTTAGGAGAAGTTCAATTACAAAGAGTTGCACACAAAAAATATATAATAGATTAGTTATGATAGCTGCTGAGCTCGAAATATATCTAGAAACCTTAGACATTTTTCGATACGAGGTACCATTTATAAGCTATCGTTAATTAATTTTATTTTTAATTATTTTTATGTTAATATTGTAATTTTAATAAACAATTGAAATAGACAAATTGGTAAAAATATAATTTAAAGAGGAAGCGACTTTTCTTGCGACTAATCACAGTATTATAAATTAACGTCACTGCTCTTCTATGAAACAAATGCTTTAGGAATTTTAGAAAAAATTTCCTGACATTTTGAATAATATAACGTTTGGCAAAATGTACGAGACCGTGTAAATCATAAAATAATTAGTGGAGTAATGTCAAACTTGTGAAAATACTCTTTATGAAAATAATACGTTATAAAAAAATGAGGTGTTTAATAAACAAAAAATAAAGTTGTTAAAAAGGATTCCACGTACAATATTTGCATAAACTCGTAATAGTATTTAGTTAGACTGCTACCTACCTTGCAAGTAAAACTTCTTCACTTGGGGCAGTAAACTGGAAAATAGAATGTTACGAAAACGCGTGATACAGCTTGTTACGAAAAGTTTGATCAAAGGGAGAGGAAAATATAATTTAGTGATATAGAAATGGAGTGTTAAAGTTTTTTTTTATTTTGTGATTTTTGGTGAATCTGAAGTACACTAACAAATTTGTCACTAAAAAAAATCGTCCTCTTGTCGTGCAAATGTAAGACTTTTATGGTTTTCTCATGGATGCCGTTGTAAACTGGACAAAAATGAAATGGGACCACACGGGAAGCACACCCATAAAAAAATACAGAGGAATTGATAACCTCCTTCTTTTTTGTTTGAATTCGGTTACAAAAAAAAATAGTGGAATTGATAACCTCCTCCTTTTTTGTTTGAAGTAGGTTTGTTTTGAGTATAAACTTTCCAAATAATTCTGAATTATTATATGTAGGCAGGCATATAATATAGTTTCACTATAAACATATAAATTATACACACATTAGGTAAAAATAATTTTTTTATAGTTGTGTAGATTTTCTGGGTAGCTTGCAAGAGGATATATATAATAATATACATACTGCAAATACATAAATAAAAATTGCGAAAAAAAAGGTACCATTTGTTTTTTATGTATACCCCGAGTAACGACAGCCAACCAAACTAACCCTCGTTCTGTTCGTATATTGGAATATATTCTACAACAAAATTACTGTTTATACAACACAATGGTTTCACATTCATGTGTCGTACATAAACTTCAAATTACGTTCAACTTGGAAATTCTGAGCACTAAACTACCTAACAAATCCATAATGGTTTCGCTTACATCTATCAATTAATCTTGTTATTTCCAACTTTAATTATTTAGAAAAGTAATTATTCAGAAAAATTTTTACTAAATTTAACGTTCTCGACAACATACATACTGGCACACATAATCTCATTGCGCACCATGCTAAATATCGATGGGCTCAACAATATTGTAAAACTTCTGTACGCAGGTGATCGCGTAATAGAGAACTTGCAAAACAATTCACCTAAAGTATATTTAAGTAACTTTTTTTAAATTGAAAATTTCATTTTTTTTTTTATAAAAAAAAGTTATATTTTTTAATAAAAAAACTGTCCCACACCTCCACGGGTGTAGTGACGTACCTACACCCGTGGAGGCTGTGGGCCAATCGGAATCACGCTAAATTTTTATTTTTCAGTTTGTTACTATGGAAAATTACGTTTAATTAGACAAACAATTTATCATTCTGCATGTTATTTTATCATTTCTCCGTGCGGTGGCATTGCTAAAACGATGTGTTGACGTCATTGGCGTTTGAATTTATAGTTAAGAAAAACCATTTTCAATTGTTACACTACATGAAAAATCAATTTTAATAAAATTTAAAAAATTAAAAATCATGCAACAATATATAGTTACTATTCTGGTTGATAGTTATCCGAAAAATCTGATAAAAGCAGTTTATTTTTTTATAAGAAATATTTGTTATATTTAAACTTTAGTTCTATCTCTAATGGTTTACCACATGGATACTACGAACCCAAGATCCAATTGACCTATATTGATCATTTACGAACTCAACCTTGACGTTCTGAGTACGCTATAAAAATCAAAGCATTCAGCTTAATTTATCTTTTTGTTTTTTGATAAAGAACAACTTTCTAATACAAAGCGTTTATCCAATGTTTATCAGCTATGAATTAGAATGAGGTTTCAATTGAACTTGAAAACTTAGTTCGAATTCGATGCCAGAATAAGATGTGTGTCTTTGAAACTAACATTTTTCGTTTGAAGCATTTTCCTCAATTAAATTTATTTATCGAGTTTCAAGAAGCATTTGCCAACTTCAGAAAGCCACCTATATGGCATACATAAGGTAGTACGGTGTCAGTGCTTCTAAGTGCCCAAATTACATAGATTCGTTCAACTTTGATACTCTATAATCATATAGGGAAGAAAGTAGTAAAAAGGAAGGAATGGGATGATGTTTGGTTGGTCACTTGTTCTAAACGTATTTTAGATTTGATACCATCATACATGATGTTACTTTGTGACAAAGTGTATATTCCGTTTTCTATTCACATTATAATGGGAATACCATAGAACTACTATATAGGTACTATGAGACGCTCTTACAAAAGAGTTTTTTTTAAAAACATTGCTACTGTTTGTTAGTGGTGTTTGGTTTATGTATGGATGTGTAGGATACAACAATAGGTTTGATCTCAATCCTAGATTTTATAACGTTTTACAAACCTGTATGCTACATATGAACACAAAAATTTAAGTAAAGAAAGGAATTTGTTTTATTCAACGGGGGTAAGGGAAAATATCTAAAAACGTCCACTTCAAAAATTATCCAATCGAAATAAATTCAGAACCTTTTCCAAATTTTTTTTTTTTAAATTTGTTTTTAAAAGGTTACATTTTACAAAAATATAATCTTTTAAAGCGTGAGATACAAAACTGCTTTTTCAAAGTCAAGCACGGTCGTCCATTTTCTCATAAGATGGATTGAATATATTTTCCAAAACTTTAGTATTTAATAAAAATGTTTCACCTCTTAAAAAATACAAACACTTAGAGACAAATCAAATCGAAGTTGCTTAATGAGAGAGTTGCATGACATTCAAATAAAAGTCTCAAAGTTTACGTAGGTTAAAGAAAACCCAGCAAAGAGTTCTTTAAAAGAAAAAGATAGAGAGTAAGACAAATACTTAGAAGATCATGGTGACCATATTGGAAGAACAATAATGAGTATAAAATACAGAAAGACGTGTACACAGACACGAATGCCATCTGGTATTTGGGTCCTGTAAATATTACTGTACTTGGAACAGAATCAGTACATGTTATTACGATATTAGTACACAGAGCAGAGTGGTGCAATGGAAGCGTGCTGGGCTCATAGCCCAGAGAATATATACTCTGCTAATAGAATATTTTATAAGCAAAATTATGGAGGCAAAGAGCGGCGTTTATGACTGAACTCAATCACTAAGGTACGGAAGCATTCTACTCTATTTTATACCATTTGGATGTTATACAGAATGTTCATAGTAGTGGAAAATATCTTATATGATAAGTGTAATAAATAATAATAACTTCAGAAAACAGTTATTGGGCTTAAAGATGGGCAAAGATAAGAGATCCTAGAGCATTTTAAATTAAAAAGTAATATTATAAAAATTTTAATTAACATTTTTTGTTTGTAACAATCTTTTGAAACTGATTGAATAGAAACGGAATGAGAAAATTCTTTTGCAATTGAATGTTTTTCTGTTAATATTACTACAAATTGAATTCAAAACACATTAATGTACTCGTACAGATAGTGTTGCCGCAAGACGAGATGAATCGCGTATAGCATGTACCTTGTATTGTGTTGTTTTGTACAAGTTTTCTATCGTCTCGTATTGTATCGTTTTTATAGTTTAAAGTTTTAAAATGTTGTTTTTGGATTATATAAAAAGACATTTTTAGTTTTATTTATATACAGTTCTGTATGAATGGGAAAATATATTCTTTTAGAATTAGACTTTGTGACATTACAAACCCCAAACGTGTGGCGTAATTTATGAATGACCCCTCATGTAAGAATTGTACTTTTATTCTATTCGATTGAGACATTTATTTTTATAAGAATTTTCCGTTTGTTTTATTAGTGGTAAATTTTGAAGCGGAAAAATCTAAAGAGGTTGATTCAAAAATTTAGGACCTGTCTTTCGATAATTCGTGATTGCCTGTTGAATATCCATCGCTTATTTCTCAAAAATTTATCGAAAATAAAGACTGATTGAAACCTGTCTTTCGAAGTTTGACGTTGTCTGTCGAATATATACCGTAAGGTTGAATATTTACCAAAAAAGAAGATTCCTGGTGATATTTCTGTACGGCATTTATGTAATTCGCTTGGAATACTTATGCAGAGTTAGTATCCAGCAACGCCGTACCTATTTGGTGGTGCAGGGGTGAGACAGCAAGAGATGTGATATTCATATTATCACCTGTACTCATATGTGTAAGTGCAAAACTGAAGCCATTGTGTTTAAACTTACTTTTACATAAAGAAGTATCTGTTTCAACATGATTCCTGGTGGGTCATTTTACCCGAAAAGTTTCAGCATGGGTTTGTGGTCTATAGCCAATGAATATTGAAATTTTGTATTTAGAATTGTTGAAACAGTTTGTTCTACATTTCCCCTTATGTACTTCATTACATGTAACGAAAACGAAAAGTTTTGACTTTAAGAGATTTAAGAGAAGAGAAATAGATATCATTTTTGCTATCCCTTCTTTTTATCTAGTTTATAAGTGTGCAAGGAAGTATGTCGTTTTCCATAATGTCCATATGTGATTTTTTCACAGATTTTATCATTCATTATCAAGGCAGATGATGGGAGAGTTAAAAATAACAATCAATATTTTATAATTAATAATAATTTAGAGAATTAGTACATAATATGTTACAACTCGTGCATGGTACGATCTGCGTACGAAATGATTTAAAACTAAAAACACTGCATATCATCATTACACCATAACGTCTATTCCCGTTATGGTAAAAATAGTTTTAAGCCAAATATTCATATAAAAACAAATGAAAACAAACAATTAGCTGAATTAATTGTTAAAATACCATATATAAACAGAATTTATTACGCAATCATTTGTTTTTTTACGTCATGTAAGTAACGAAAGATAACCACTTTTATACACAAAGTAATACAAGTATCTTTCTTCTCACTTCCTTAGTGAATATAGCATATATACGGTATAACACAGAAACATTATACAATTATGTGACGTATAAGTGAAAACAAACAATTCACTGAGTTAATTGTTGAAATACCAAGTATAGAAAAATTTTAAAAACAAATAAAATTATTGCGCCCTTTCAGCTGTCAGTTACATATTTAAACTGCATATTTTTTATAGTTTTGGAGAAAATTGACAGAAAATGTTTCAAGCAAAAGTTGTTGGTTTTCGTAACTTAAGTTGTGTTCTATCTCTAACGGTTTACAAGATGGATCATTTTTCATTTGATTGAATGAGGAAAAAAATGCACGCCTTTTATGAATTGTATTTGAATCTATTAAGTTGCCAAAACAGGAAAAACCACCGTATGTCTGTCTGATGTGTGCTTAAAAAAAATTTATCTTGATTTCGGACCTGTAATACCAACTAGGACTAATAGTGTGTTGACAAGTAGTATTATATTTAATTACCAGTTGAATTATTTTTGTATTTATTGTTTTATGATATAAATCATATTTTCAAATAATAAAACATTCTCATCTATATGCAACGCTTGAAGTAGGATTAAATATAGATAATACAATACTCAATGAGCTCATTGAATTGATAACAGGTATCCATAGAAACTAAATTATGAGCATTTTTATTACTTCATTTTATACATTCAATAATATATAATAACTCTGTTATAAAATGGAACAAATAAGCTGTACGTACTCAGGTACTAATTACTTTTATTGCTTACGTTCCAAAAAAAAAAAAAAGTTATAGCAAGCATAATCTTTCATTAGTTCTTAAATTAGCCAATACAAAAAATTATTACGTATGATTATTAAACCTAATACGGAATATTCATGTATTTTTTTTATATTTTTAATTCATTGTTTACACCGTTATAACAAAGTAAAAAATATAAATACTGCTTAAAAATGCTGTATTTAATTGTAAAAAAATATTTAAAATACATTATAATTTTGAGATATTTAAGCGCAGTTATTTTGGCGCTCTCTGTTGATGACGTATAAGTACGTGATCTGTCAATTTTTGACAGTTCAATGTATAATTTACACTTAAAAAAAATGAATTTACAACACAGAATTTACACTGGTTATTATTAAGTTTTCTAATAAAAAGCCGTAGAATAGTATAATTTAATGAAGTACCATATAAAATGTAAGTAATTAATATCATACAGTATGTCAACAAATTTGGCAAGCCCGTACTTTGATGTCACGTCCGTATAAAAATTTGAATTTCCGTTTTAGAAATTTTTAAATGCCCTCACTGAATTTGTATTTTTATTCATTAATTTTAAGTAATTAAAAAGATATTAATTACTAAAATAATGGTTTAGTTGAAATGTTCATACTTAAAAATTTAAAGTAGATGAATTCAAAAACGACTCTTGAATAGAGAGAATACAGTAAAATTTTTTCGTTTGAATCCAAAAAGATGATTGCAAAGCGTGAAAGCCATAAATTCGTCGCAATTTTTTGAATTTTCAGAATAACATTTTTGAAATTATTGACAAATCTACATAGTTTTAATAGGCAAAACGGGGATCAATTTATGACTTTTTCTGTATTTAGTACATCTAACGACTTGGAGACCTGGCGATCTTTTAGAGTTTTTGTTAATTTATTTAAGTATTTTTAGGGTAACTTTATACTTAAGGTAACTTTATACTTATTGAAGGAAAAAAAATAGATTCAGCGACACAAACAAACCATTAAAAAAATCCATTGTCGGGCATTTGTTTAATTATATGGCATTTTATTATTCAAAAAATATTTAGGCTAAAGTGAGATGCCTAGCTTCATTAATCAATCAGTACTTAGTATGTCGGTACCCTATCATGTCCCTATGTGTGCTTAGATCTTTAAAACTACGCAACGGATTTTGATGGTTTTCTAATAGATAAAGTGATTTAAACGGAAGGTTTATATGTATAACACATGCATAACATAGTAGAGTAAGGGGTTGAGAAAGAGGTTGAAAAGGATGTGCTAGAAAAACTTAAAAAATTTTGCATCGATTAAGCTCCAATATTGAAAAGATATACAACCAACTTTAAGAACTGTTTTGTCTATTTTTAAACTTTGGGGGGTGGAAATGAGCGAGGAAGTGGACATGAATAATCGAATATTTTCAAATATGCCCAAGTGAGGTATCAAATTAAAGAGCATGACGTGTACATTACAAAACTGTTACCCCTACGCAAGGGGATATGGTGGGAGGGGTGAAATTGGGAACGTTGCCCAGTACAGCGGGTAGTTCACAGCTAGTTACTTATAATATCCACTTTATTTTATTTTATTTTATTTTATTTTTTTTTGGAGAGAACACATAGTGGAAGCCGATTTGTACAATTTTTTTGACGCCAACTTCAACGTCTTCTCGAAGACACAAATTAATTTTTTTTTTAATTTTATATATTGGTTGAAGAGGTAAATAATTTATTTTTTTTAATAATAATCGCTTTAAAAAAATAAAGAGGTTTTTAGTCACTGAATATAAACGTACCTTAATTCTTTTCTACAGGCTTTGTACGCCAACGTCTTCTTTGCCAATAACATACGCTATAAAAGTGTATCTAAGGTTCGCAAATGACTGACGCTTATCTTATAAAATTAAAACATTCATTTTAATTTTAAAAACAACAAAAAAAGTGTAAACATTTCTAGAAAAGGAGAAAGGCAAATTTAAATAAAGTTTATTTTATTTTATTTACTGAATACACCACGAAAACAACACAATCTTATTTATTCTAAATGGCTATAAATGTAATCTAAAGATTACGGTAAATAGTAAACAATAATATAGTTAAAACAAGGAGAGAGTTCCATTCGACGCCGACAACGACTTCACTGACTACTCAGTACTGGGTCGTAGTAATAAAACGACATCACCCTCTATATACATATTTTAATCTAACTCCCTCTTTCAGCGTCTTAGTAACAATATTTAGTCAAATAAAATAAACTGTAACACTGTACAGCTAGTATAAGAGCTTTACCGCATACCACAAATATTTTATGTAAAAATCATTACCGTATATATGCAGGGTATCTCTAAAAGGTATGTACAAAAATAAGTGAATTTAGCTAATTTTGACTTAGCTCCAAGTTTTTTCATTTTGAAGATAGGCGGTCCTAGTTGAAATTGTTTCCTGTAACTTAACTTCAAACGTAAAATGCTATTCTGTTAAAATTAGGTACGTGGGCATTGTCTTATAAATCAAAAGTTCCCTCATAAAAAGTAAGTTTATCATTAATGCATTGGAGTAGAAGTACCTAAGGAATTTTTAGATTTCAAATCTGCCGTATTTCTACACCCACGAAGATAAAAGATTGAAAGTGTTAAATTCATATACAGTAAATTGCGTACAAGAAAAAAGGCACTCTTGGTAAGAATCGTTTATCCCTTTGGTTTAATCGATCAATTTTGATCTGTAATACATCTGGTAGTAATTGTACACACCATTTAGAAATACCCTGTATATTTAAAACAATATATATATACTTACATTGAAATCAAATATAAAATAAAAAAAATCGAAAATAAAAACGTATTTACATGGCCAAATACTTAAAATTATTTTTAATTTTAATTACCAGCCAAATAAATTTATTCTTGGAAATGATTGATGAAACGGCAGAAATATAATATTACAGAGTTTAAAAGAGGGTTTAAATTTTGCTAATAGTGTATCCAAAAAAGTTTACATATTTATTTTAAAACAAACAAAAAATTTAATAGTACGGCAATGATATATAAAACGAATAATTGATAAATTTATAGATTTTTCTGATAAAAAATTAATTCCAAAACATGCAAAATGAGAATGAATAGCTTTTGTGATATATTTCGTTATTTACTATTTTTCCATTAATTCTACAGTCATTTAAAAATGATTATTCCAGCCACTTTTTAAAAAATTTTTTATTTTATATAGAATTATCCAATAAATAGTTAACATCTGTGGTTCCTATCGGATTTTCATTTTATTATATAGAATTTGAAAAAGTATCTACCGAACAGTTGATTTGCCTTAATCATGTTCTAGGATTGGGCCCATACTTCTTGAAACTCCCGGACCTATATAATGGAAAAGCCAAAAAAAAGTCCGTTGAATTTACTAAAGCTAATCATTTAAGGTTTGGTTATAGTACTTGTATACACATGCATACGGCGGTTAAGCGAACGATATAACAGGGATCAGATATATGCTATCGAAACCGTTAAGTTTAACGTGGTACTAAAATGAATTTACTAAAGCTGAAAATTACTATACAGATTGTATATTGCATATAAATAACAGTTATAATTTTCAGTCAGTTAGGTGCTAGAACAGGGCTTGTCAGTCAGCCCTTTTTATGATCAGATTCATTTAGAACTTCCGTGGTATTTCAATGAATTTATTAGAGCTGAAAATTGTTATACAGCTTGTATATTGCATATAGATAACAGATATGACAGTCGGTCAGTTAAACATTAGAACAGGCCTACTCAGTCAGCCCTTACTTATAAACAATAAATAGGTAAGATTCATTTATGATTTCCGTGGCATTTAAAATTGGCATTTATTAAAGCTGAAAATTGATATAAAGCTTGTATTAATCCTCAAATTATCAGTAAATTCAACGAAATTTTTTTTTTGCCAGGCTCTGAATCCAATATTTCACTTCATCAGTTCTTCATTCATTTTGATTGTTTTAACAATATTACATGCAATATATTTTTAATAAATATCATATTTTGCTACAAAAAATAATAAAAATAAATGATAGCAGAACGAGTAAGCAAGCAAGCAACAGAACAACAAATAAATAAATCACACAAAACTATTTGTTGAATCGAACGAATACTGTAAATAAATTGCCAACAAATAACTCACAACATTTTCAATACCATTTATATTGTTATTTATTCTCACAAGCTTTATAATATATTATTCAATTCCTAATTGTTCAATTATTTAATATTATTTTATAATGTATAAAACCTTTTATTATTAACTAATATATACATCGTATGTACTCTATATGGATATATACAGGGTGTATACAAGTAATTCGTCATCGTGATTTAGTTTACTTGACTGGGAGCTAGGATATCCTCTTGTTTCTCATAATGTACTTGGCCACGACTCAGTGTAATAACATACATCAGTAAATACCTCTTAAGGATATATGAATACGGTAGTGGAGTTACAAATTTAAAAAATATCTACTTTCAATTTTGATGATAACTTGACGATATAAGACGAAAAATAAGAATACAATTTTTCGATATCTGGCGTAATTTTAAAAATATCGATAATGAATGGTTTCGAAAACCAAGGCACATATCGAAAAATTTAATTCTTATTTTTCATCTACATTCATGCAGTTATAACAAAATTCATCATCAAAGTTGAAAATAAGATAAAAATAATTTCAACTCTAAATCTACCCTGCTCTTATATCCTTTATATGGATGGAGACACTTGGCTTTTTTCTTTTCTATTCCATTGCTTATTTGTTTACCTTCTATTAAAATTTTCTTTTTAAAATTTGTTTTCATTCATTCCAAGTGAAAGTTATCAAAAACTTTCAAAATGTGTCGGTTTTTTAGATTCCTCCATAAGAACCAATGTATTTTATATCGATTTTCAATAACTTTTTTCTTAAAAATTTGCATGGATATCTATGCTGAAATTTTAACCACATATTCTTTGATCATACATCCTTAACACTAATAATTTCCAAAATTAATTTGATTAGGACAAAAAAGAATCCCCCTATTTTGATATAATTTGTAATTTACTGGATCCTCGATTAAATAGAGAAGTTTCATGTTTTTTATTTTACTTTTTGAAAAAGTTACTAAGAAAAATTTAAAAAAAAAATTTTAAATCGATTTTTTATGTATGTTTTACAATTGATGATTTTTCTAAACTATCAATTCAAACGGCAGTGACGTCAACACATCACTTTCGTAACGCCACGACACAGAGAAATGATAAAATAACATGAATAATGATAAATGGTTTGTCTGTCAATTGGCTTTCACTACATTATAACGCAACTTTCCATAGAAACAAAACGTAAATGTGAATTTAGCGTGATCCCAATTGGCTCACAGCCTAAACGGTTGTAAATACAATATAATAATTATAATATTTAAAAAAATGGAATTAATAATTTAAAAAATATTACTTAAGTATACTTCAGAATTCAGATGAATTACTTTTCTCATGATTAACTACGAAACCAGACTTAATTAAAAAAACTTTATTACATTAAATTAAATAATACATTTTGTTTACATACAAGAGTTTTTCCTACACCACAATAAGAAGATAAATAACGATTACTTCAAAGTTTTGGTTGCAAATTGATAACTGTATAGACCATAAAAATGTCAACAATAATAATAGGTAATTTAAAAGAAAACAATATTTTTCAATTTTCATATAATTTGTTTATAATTTTTGAATATTTTTTATTAATAACATGACGTTTTAGCTTTAAAGTAGGTCCTAGTTCTCCAGTAGCGATTGAAAAATCAGCGGGCAATATTGTGAACTTTTTAATTTGTTGAACATTGGAAATTGCTTTTCTATTAGATTCATCTATACCCTTTTGTATGGCTTCAAGTAATTTAGGATCAGGATTTTCTATTACTTGGGTTACAGTGTTTAAATTGGAGCATCCCAAATTTTTCAACCATCTCATGGTTTCAGAAGAAAGTTCGTCCATTGGTTTACCATCTGCATCACATTTGGTTTTTAATGTTAATAATACTGTTAAGTATTTTCGCTCATCACCAATTACGACGGCATAGCTTACAAAAGGTAATTCTGCTTTTATGTTATTTTCAATGAGTACCGGGGCAACATTTTCACCACCGGCAGTAATAATTAATTCTTTAATTCTTCCTTTGATATAGACAAAACCATCTTGATCGATAGTTCCAAGGTCTCCAGAATGACACCAACCCTCTGTATCTATAACTTCTTCAGTTTTTCCTAAACTATTTAAATAGCCCATAAAAATATTGCGCCCTCTTAAACAAATTTCTCCAATACCATTTTCATCTGGATTATCGATTTTAGTTTCAGTATTTGGAATCGATTTTCCAACTCCTTCTATACGAAACTCTGCATTTGTATTTACCATATGTGCTCCAGCCGCTTCACTCATACCAAACGCTTCCAAAATACAAATATCTATGGATGCAAAATATTTTTTTATTGTAACTGATAATGGTGCAGCCGCTGATACAAAAGTATTACATCTACTGAAGCCCAAAGCTTTTTTAATACGCTTAAATACCATGGCGTTTGCCAGAGTGTATCCAAAACTAGTTGAAGGTCGTTCATTCATTGTACCTAGATTATGGGCTGATCCTTGAGCTTTCGCCCAAGAGGATATCATTTTTTTAATATAACCACTTTTTGCAGCAATTTCTAACATTCTTTCATAAATCTTTTCCCATACTCGTGGTACGGTTAGGAATTGAGTTGGTTTTACTTCAACTAATGTATCCATTAATGTGCCTTTTAAAGCATTTTTATCAGCAAAATAGCAATGAGCTGTCAGATATATCGCTGAATAAATATCAACAACTTGTGCTGCTACATGACTTAATGGTAAGAAACTAACAATTACAGTGTCGTCTTCAGGAGCTGCATCCAGATACCTCGTTATAATACGTGCATCATAAATAAGATTATCGTGGGATAACATAACAGCTTTTGGATATTCGACAGTTCCAGAAGTAAAAACCAAGGTACAACATTCGTTTGGAGATATAGTTTGCTCAACCGCACACAAATCATTATCAAGTAACGAATTGCCAAGTTCAATGATTTCTTGCCAACTATATAAATTTGGCTGATTTTCTACAGTACCAGAAGTTTGAATAATTGCTTTTAAATCTGGTAAACGATCACGGATTTGTAAAATTTTCTCTAGTTGTTTCTCATCACCAACAACCACAATGTTAGCTTTGGCTACCAAACAACAATGATAACATGAATCCGGTAAATTTGTAACATAGATTCCAGCAGCAATTCCTCCAGCGTGAATTGCAGCTAAATCAGAAATAAACCATTCTGGGGAATTAAATCCCAAAATACACACACCATGATATCTTTCCAACCCTAAATGAATAAATGCTTTTGCACATGTTCGCACTTCATTTTGATACTGCTCATAGTTTAAATGTTTCCAATTTTTTTCACCGTCCTCTTTCCAGGATAATGCAACCCGTTTGCCATTTGTCCTAACAGCATGATCCATTAATTGAGGTACTGTGCTTACTGGTATTGTATCGTCCAGATCCATTCTTATTCGTACTCGACCGTTGATTTCCGTAGTATAAATATTTTCGGGATTTTCATACAACATTTCCATTCAATATTAACAGTAATTTAATACCAGAAAAACTCTTTAATTTAATTATTTCGCTATTGCATTTAATGAAAACAAACGGTTAGAAGACATTAATTATCTACTGTACAAACTTTCGATTAATTATTTATCAAACCGTAATTTAAAAATATGTACCTTTAATACACGTTGAAGGGGCGATAATAAAATATCATTCTAGAATGAAGTACGAAAACTTTTACTCGATCTAACTTATCAATGATTAATTAATCGAATCTTTACTCTAAATGCTTCCAACAAAAACGACATTTAATATTACTAGCATTTTGACTGTTAACTAAGCAGGTTACTTAACAAAATATAATCCTATTTTCGATACCATGTATGCAACGAAAATTTAATGAAAATTTTTCTTTAGAAAAATGAGGTTTAATAAAGATTTTAATAAGAAAGAAAATTCAAATATATTTTTCCGGTTTAAATTATGTTTACTAAATCATTTATGTCAAGCATAAGCATAGTCCATTCGCTGATATGACAAAATGTATAATAATATTACAATATAATATAGGTACGATAGCCTGGAATAAACACTTGGTTTGAATGAATTTTTTAATATAAATTAAAATATTGCACCCTTTATAAATTGGATAAAATAAAAGGTTTGGTTTTATAATGAACAAATATCTGAAAAAACAAAAAATTAAAAATAAAGTTAGAATTAAAAGAATCTTGAATTACGAAATTGAGAGCATGAATTGAGACTTGAATTTGTGGCGGGTAGGATATTCCTTAATATAACATTTCAAAATTCAAAAAGATTTTCTTCCTATAAACAAAGTTTGCAGTTTATTTGTGCGAATAATTCTCATTCTCTCTTGATTAGCCTCCGATTGGTTGTTATAATAATAAAAATAAGTACTAATTGACGAAAGGTGTTTTATTTTCAGGCCCGTCGCATATCGGCAACCTTCGATATCAATCAAATTTTAATTATATCAAATTTATTATATAAAGTTATTTTTATATCTCTGTTTAATCGCTAATTTTTTTATTTACCATTATATGTAAATTTCTTAAAAATTATGTTTCAAAATGAGCAAAATCATAGTATGTAAAATAAAGCGGCAGGGCTATAATAAGAGTTTTTGCAATTTTACTTTAACATTTTTTCCATGGTAACTAACACATTTTTTAAGGTAGGTGAACCTTCTGAATTTGCTTCTAAAAGAAATGATGTATATAACAAAATTCATTGTTTAAACTAAGAAAAATCCAGAAACGTAAGAGCTGTGCCAACTAAACGAATTTCACTAACACTTTCATATGAGTGTAGACAGATGATTGTCGATTTCTGCCGTTTTTATTAGATTTACGATAAAATTTATCCAACAAAAACTGTTTTGTTATTTAGTAAAGAATAACTTTCTAAATTAAATAGAATTGAAAAAAATAGACATATACCAAGAACCTTGACATGGATTCATGCCAAGCAAGCCGTACACACTCGACTATGTATGCGGTAAGTGTCATGTGCAATTTTTCAACTCTAGGACTAATTTATTTTGTATGTTTGTCTACATAAAAGTGGTTCGGCTGTCGAGTGGCTAGTCAACTAGTCAACTAGGCAATTTTTATGACGTAAAAGTAATAAAATGATCTAAAATTATCGGAAACTAGCGTAAAATTTGTATGACGCTCTAAAAATATCGTAAATGCGTCTACAACCAAAGTTTTATTATATTTTCTTTTTGGGAAACGCCGTAAAGTAATGTTTTTTTTTTCATATACAGAATCTGTGTTAAATTTTCTTCATGATGAAAACTTTTTTGAAGCTCGATTAATTTTTGTACAATTAACAATATTGGGAGTTCTTCCATAAGGTACTCAGTTAAAAATCACAATTTTAAAATGAAATAATTCAAAATTTTGTCCCGCAAGAATTATTACATTCAACGTATTTTCCAAAAAGTCTGACCTCTTTAACCAATTTCTAAACTTATTACACTAACAAAAATAACAAGTTTATAACTTTTCCCTCCATGGTCTTTCAGTTCGGAGCAAGCTTTGATTTTTAAACCACCTGGCAATTAAGGTCAAATTTTATATCTTCTGTGAGATGCCTCCCTATGAATGAAACAACTTTTACTTGGCACATTTTTTCCTAAAACATTTCGTTAAAGAAATTTTCAGTTGATTGCTGGAAATAGCAAACTTGGCAAAATTAACTTAACCTCTTTAACCCCTTTTAAACTTTCAAAATTGGTTTATATTAATATTCTCAGAGAACACTTAAGCTACGAGCACAGTCGTATATAATTACAATAATTAATATAAATAGGGTTGATAGTGAATTTTCATTACAAATGAATATATTCGAATTAAGGTTTGTTTCTAGTAAACAGTCTCAGTCAAAGAAGCCAAGAGGTATATTTATACAAAAATAAACCAAATTTAATTTATGGAAGGAAATAACAAAAAAATGGATACACTTGTACAACATGGGACGTCTAAATCGTGCTTCACCAGTTGAAATAGTAAACAATGGGGGATAATCCTGGTTTCAAATTGGCCATATTATCCATAAAATGTAAAACTAGATTTGATACCATGACCAATTTGAAAAGGAAATTAAAATTGATTAAAAAACGAAGAAGCTATAAGCAATCAAAGATTACATTCAATGTAATCTCTATGTCGATATCCATCTCTATGTCACTTGTGGATATCTTCCTCTTTGTTTAATTAGGAGTTTTAAACGTTCATATCCTGTACACTAGTAAAGATTTTTAAAAATCAACTTCACTTTTCCATTCGTGAAGTGAGAATTCATTATCTGAAGTGGCAAAAAAAATTTAGCAAGATCTATTGTTAAAATTTCCGAAATGAATGGAGCTAGGTGAAGAGATAGACAAATATAGCTATTTTTGAGATTTTCATTCAGAAGTCTTATTTGTAATGAATAACAACAAGCAATTATTTTTATGTATGGAAATTTTTTTTTATTAAAATTTGAAAAATAATATTTTTAGAATATACATAAAAAGAAAATCAAGCCTTAATCATTTTGAAGCTACCATACTTGTATATTCTTAATAAAAAAAAATAAAAAAATTTATTGATAAGAAATAATTTACATAATACCTACTTCATTTTATATTCTTAGAAAGAAAATTGAGAAACGTAAACGAATATTGTCACAAACAAAAGCCAATAATAAATAATATTTTGGTACATATGGCATATAAAATAATTTCATCTATAATTTTAAAATCATATATTAAATCTCTAAATAAAAAATATCTTTCATGAGAAAAAAATTTTGAAATACGTCAATGTTTTTATTGTCTAACTGGCTGTGAACTTTGCTGGGGAACATATCCCCTTGCGTAGGGATTACAGTTTTGTAATATACAACACGTTATACTCTTTTATTTGATATCCCACTCGGGTAAATTTGAAAATATTCGATTATTCATGCTCACTTTCTCCCTCCACCTCTCCAAGATTAAAATTTAATAAAAACATTCCTTGAAGCTGGTTGTATATCTTGTCAATGTTTGAGTTTAATCAATCCACAACTTTTTAAGTTTTTGAAGCAACTCCCTTCCAACTCCTATTTCAATCCCTTACTCTATTATATTATGCATGTATTATACATTTTTATGTAAAATTTAAGATAAACGTTTTCTCTTAAAACCCTTTATCTATTAGAGAACTACATCAAAATCCGTTGCGTAGTTTTAAAGATCTAAGCATACATAGGGATTATGGACAGATAGACGGATTCAAGCGACTTTGTTTTATACTATGTATTGATTTAATTTTTCATTAGAAAGTTGAAGCTTGCCTTCGGATAAAAAAGTCAAACTCAAGCATTCTTTTTAACGCCCAAATGAATCAATGAAACAATTTACTTGCTTTCGTCGAAAACTGTCCTAAGTGTGCGGTTTGCATGCTACCAAAACAACATAAAGTGAAACTATACAATTCCAAGGGATTATTATGACGTTGGTTTCAACAGATCTTTTCAAATGTACGTGCGGTCATAATTTTAGTCATTAAATCGAATAACTGATTTGTCTTAATCGTTACCATTTACGCAAACTTATATATTTGTGAAAATTCTCATATTGTTGTAATAATAAATGAAAATATGCTGATTGAGAAAAACAAAAAAAAAATAATTTAAAAGAAAAATATTGAATAGCACACAGATGTTTGATTTTCTTATATTATATGTTTAAATGTTCCAACAACAAAAATACATCCACTCTCACATTTCGTATACCCATTTCATGTAGACAGAGTGTCCGTTATTTTGATGCCATCCTTGATAGTGGTTATACTAGGGCTTATTTACGATAAATTTTGTTTTTTCGAAGTTTTCACACTGTTTTCTTAAAAACGTTGTGCTATACACAACTTATGACGTTTTGGGCGACTAATCCGCCTGTGCCGCTGGACAATTTTAACTTTCAAAGACTACCGCATTATAGTCTTTACTTCCTTTCCCCTCACTTATCGCTCCTTTTGTTTTTGGTGTATTCTACAAGAGAAAAATTTTTTTTAAATCGACTAAGGAATGGATTCAAAAATAACGATTTTCATCTTCTTTTTCACTACCTTGGTAGTTAATTTTCCAAAAATTCGTTCTGAGTTAGCGTCGACATCGCGAAATGATTAAGCATGCTAAATTTCAAGTCAATCAGTTAGTGAATGATATGATCAGTCAATAAGTGGTGTAATGAATACAAGCCAGAATTTATCAAATGAAAAATGTACGATACGATCAAATAACCTCAGTTAAAAAAGTTGTTTACATGCTTCTTTTTTCCAAAAAACTCAAAATAGTATTATATCCATTTGACTTACATATAAAATAAGAAATAAAAATCGTTGATAAGAATATTGAAAATAAAATGGACTGATTATACCTCGAATGATAAAGTGTGGAGAGAGGTTGGACTGAAAAAATAAGTATTAAATAGTGTTCACAAAAGACACCTGGAATTTTTGGGACATAAAATTAGGAAAGGGAAATTAGAATTTGTAACACTATTAGGAAAGGTAGAAGGGTGTAAAAAACAAGGGAGAAGACACATAAATTTGTATACATAGGTATACAAATTTCGATTCTCATTGATCAATTTCGGTATTGATTAAATGAGCAAAAGTCGTTGTTTTACTCCCTTTTTGATGATTTGATTCCAATACTCAATAATTTTAATTTAACTTTTATTTTCCAAACAAGCATTGAAAATGACGTGCTTCTATTATTTATTGTTACATTATAGTATAAAACCGAGAATGTTAATATATTTTTAAGTAGGTTTTGAGTTAAAGAAGTTTTTTCTTGAACCTGCAAGCCGAGTGTATAAAACTTTTATTGGATATTTCAAATTTGGAAAAAGTAGCATGCAAACAACTTTTTGTAAATGGAGGCTTGTATTTTAAAGGAGTCACTTAAGTTAGTCGCCCAAAAAACTATTTAAAAACAGTTTAAAACAAACAATTGACTGAGTTAATTGTTGAAATACCATGTATAGACAGTGTTGATGCGCAATCGTTTGTTTTTTTGACGTCACGTAAATAACAAAAGATATTCACTTTTAAATAGACACACACACAACTGATATTCCTATATTAATACATACTATAAAATTTGCACCTAATTAACGCCCTCGTGGGTAAACAGTGATGTTTACAAAAAAATGTTTCAAACAAAAGTTTTTTATTTTTTTATAAGGAACATTTTTTACATTTAAACTTTTGTTCTATCTCTAACGGTTTACAAGATGGGTCCTACGGACGCAAGACCCAATTGACCTATGATGCTCATTTACGAACTTGACCTCTCTTTTTACGTCCTGAGTACGCTGTAAAAATTTCAGTTCGATATCTTTTTTCGTTTTTGAGTTATCGTGTCCACAGACGGACGGACGGACGGACGGACGGACAACCGGAAATGGATTAATTAGGTGATTCTATGAACACCTATACCAAAATTTTTTTCGTAGCATCAATATTTTTAAGCGTTACAAACTTAGGACGAAACTTAATATACTATGTATATTTCATATATACATGGTATAAAAAAGTTAAAAAAGAGCTTGAGGGCCAGGCATTTTCAACATCGGGTTCGTTGGTCAAATTTGTTGCAAATAAGTTCTAATATAACCTCCTTTAAGAGATACATCGATAATCGGACACCCTATGGTAGGTATACAGATACACATAACGATGTAAAATGTATGTTATGTCTTCGTTAAATAAAACAGAGTAGAGTAAGAACCCTTTAAATTGAAGAAACAATGAAGACAAAAAGGGTGTTGACGAAGAATTTATTGTTCTGTACTGAACGATATAAGTAGTACACAAGTCCATTTTAACAATATATTTAGCTTAGACACATATCTTTAGTATACTATGTTTTTAGAGTTAGGGAGAAGGTAGATGGTGGATAGGTAGTTAGGTTGGTAGGTAACTATGGAGAGCGCCTCTCTTCCTAAGACTACTTACTACTCCACCTTATATATGTATATGGATGTTTATATGGTTTTGGTGTGTGTGCAACTGATGTGCCTCCATGAAAATCAATAATCTACAAACATGTATACCTATTATATTATATCCTCTGAGTGGGTACACTTCTTTGGGATAAAATTGACACGGTACATGTAATGATGACTGTTAAAATTTGAAATATTTTTCAAAAATCTGATTCATAAATCCATGATGTAAGAAGTAGAAAGTGAAAAAAAATGATAACATTGGTAAGAATGTAGACCTGCGGTGATATTGGTTCACCGTAGTCGACTTTTTATGAAGTAATTAAAAAGTATTTTTGTTTGTGTTTTCTAATGGATTTTACTTAAGATCAAATATTTATAAGGGAAATACCACTCACTGATTGGCTTGTAATTAAGCACAGTTTCTCTTATCGCGATGTAGACTCTCACTAAGGAGAGGACGGACTTTTTTTAAATTCAACTCCTAGAGTTGTGAAAAGGAGGATAAAAATTGTAATCGTAATATCCGCAATATCCAACATAATATCCAATATTCACAGATTATGCAACTTTTATCCATGATTTGTGATAATATTAATGTCTTACTCACTATATGTTTTACAAACTTTGATTTATAATAAGCACACTCTAGCAATCACTTCAAACTAGAGGCAATTGAGCTGTAAAAAAGGCAGCACTGAGATATTTTATTTCGCTTATCTGAAAGAAAGTACTTAAAACATCGTGCGACTACACATTACTGCGGGTTGTCTACCTCAGCTAGGCTAGATCTCATATTTACTGACTTTATATCGTAGTGTCTAGTACTTGATTGTTGATTTACATTTCTGACCGATTTTGAGAAACACAGCATAAGAAATGTGAGTAAACCGAACATTTTCCCTTGGGAAGGTTGCAACCCCGGGGAAACGAGAGCCTCATCCTAACCCCCGCCGTGACAATACTTCTTAAATCGAAGGTGTAGTGAACACATGTACCAAGTTGCGTAGCTTGAACTCAAAATAAAAAGTATATTCTGTAATTATATCTTAACATATAAACTGTACATTAAGATATTTGTGCTTCACCGAGAAACACTACAATCTTATTGGTAAAATTGTACGAAAATCTCCTTCAAGTAACTGACGACATTCGCGCTGGTTCTACAAACGTTGATGAATAAAATCAAGACTAAAGCCAATAGATACCAATTAATCGAAGAATTTAAAAAAAATATATCCTTCTTTTTCTCTCCTTTAAACTTGAAATGTAGCTTGCGCGGAATCGTTATAAAAGCGACGATATTCAATTCAAACTTACATAGGTGCCGTTTACAGTTAGTGCCATCAACCATTTTTTCGAATAATATTTCACCTTAAGAAAATATTGGAAAAACCAAATTTTATATTATGATTATAATACCACTTGGTTAGCCTCGAACACTTTGCCCGTGAGATATAACCAAGACAACCCTAAATTAATATACATTATGTACGGCTATGGTTTAATATTGTATGGCTATGATTGCAATCGTTAATAAACACTTCAATGACAATTCATTTTGATTTTTGTATTAGTATGTTCTTAGATTTTTTGAGTAACAGTGTACCTTCAGAACAGAATACAACGATTTATTTTATTTTATTTTTGTTGTTTTAATAATGGTCTCAAAGAATATATATGATTATGATTCATTTATTACGACTGTGTATTCGTATAATGTCTTTGAACGATGCGGTGGGATACTAATAATATTCAAATATATTGACTATCATCTGTCTAAACCAACTATAAGGGTGGTTACCGCAGTTGTATACTGATGTTAGTTACTTCAAAAGATATACGAATTATCTCTTATACTAACAAATAGCCAGTGACCGATTTGTATTCTTTGTGTTTTGAAGGTATTCCTTTGAAATTTTTTTTAATTTTTTATAAATTATTATGATGTTTAATTACGTCTTTGAATTTTGAGATGCCTTATTATAACACAATTCAAAAATATATAAAATATATGAGATTAAAGCCTTTTATGCCATTAGATTATATTCTATATACTAAATAATCACATTAGGCTGACGGAAACACAAATTGATGTTCGGTCGACAAATAGCAGTTAAGATGGGAAATTGAATGACTTGGAAAATTTCAAAATTCCTCTTTCAACTTTTTATTAACTTAAATAAAATTATATTATAAATGGCACATTATTCGCTAGTCTTTAGTTATGCAAATCTTTGAAGTTTGTGTGGCATAGCCGCTGGTTGTAAATAGATAGATATGAATAATAAACCATTAAAATTAATATCTTTGTCTGTTTGTGTACAAATTCAACATCTTGTATTCTTGTATATATGTATACCTACCAAATACTGCAAAGGATGTTGATGAAAGCCAAAATTATTGTAGCATAGTAATGAGGATAAATTATTGTAGCATAGTAAGGACGTAAAATCATTTTAAAAATTAATAAATCACTCTTATTAATCTTTGAGTCAACAGATATATCGACAGATTTAACACTAACAACGTATTAAATCTGTATTAAATTCTGTATGTAGAATAGAGTAGGTGTGTAATAGAACATTGTGGTGTTTCTTATTATATGGTCTGAAAGGTAGATAAAAGATAAAAAATTCTAAATCATTTTTTAATATTAATTTTCTTAAAGTTTTCTTTGAGTTTTAACAGCATTTCATTAGTAAGTGGTTGTTTATTACCAGTTTACTAAGTTTATTATTACGCTTCAAAGTATTTAATACCTTTTGTTCCCTATATTTGTACCCCGTACGTCAAGCAATAATATTAGAGAACACACAAAAGAAGCTTATCAGTGAATCTTCATGATATGACTAAAAGAGTCCCCTTTAATGTATCTACTTCTTTAAGTAATATACAGGGTGGTCCATTTTAATCTATTATGGCTAGTAGCTCATTTTGTAGCTAGCAATCAAAAATTTTACTTTAACAAAAATTTCAGAATTTGATGGAGGATATCATATTCTCCGAGTTGCTTTAACAGCCAATTTAAATCCTTGAAGGTAAGAGATAGAATAACACTTTAAATTAGAAAGTTGATCCTTATAAAAACTAACACTTTTTATTTAAAGCATATTGTCGCTTGTTTAGAAAAGTTTTTTAGATACTAGTTATCTAGGGAAATAACGGTCATTCATCTGTGTTAATAACTTCACGAAAATTGAAACTAGAATTTAAAGTCAAAGGCATGAACAAAGGCAAATGGCGTCTATTGACCATTTTTGAGGACCATTTCTTTAGTAACTTTATTTAAGTGTTTAGGCCGTTTTCATTGTATGAACTCAGTTTATTTTAGCGTTTAGGTCTTGTAAATCGTGTTGATTACCTATAAGTTGTATTTATTTGTGATTATTATTGACTATTAACGAACTAAAATGGTTATACATTGCATTTAACTTACACCCAACTAGTAAATAATAATTTTAAATATGTTTATAATAAAATGAACGCTATTTTGTTTCAAATATTGCAATAAATTATTAACACTTGTTATTTTATTTTAAAAAACCCCACTTTATTTTATTAGCTGAATATTTTAACTTGTTATTTTATTTAAAAAATCTCACTTTATTTTTATAAATGGACTAGAAATCATTCAAATAATACCATATTCCCACCATTTTTAATAGTTCACACTATAAGTGGCTTACTCCAAGGGGCTTTTTGGGCAACATTTCATGTTCAGTAGAGTTGCTTATCTATTTTTGTAATAAACTTATAATATGTGTACCTTCCTGACTTACCTTAGAAGAAAAACCTTATTAAAGAGTGGCTAAGGACTTCTGACGCATTCTGTATAGTACATGCACGTAACGTAAGAAGGTTATAAAATTTATTAGGTTGAAAACGTTGCGGTCTAGTTTTAACATTGTTTCTCTATTTTACACACAATGATTATAAAATAATACTATATCATCAAAGTATAGAGTGTAGTAAATATAGCGCAAAAGGAAGCAAATATTTAGAATGTAAATGTTCGTTCCTATTCGTTGTTTTAACTTTTAAGTAATAACTATTGTTAGAAAACGTAGAAATTTATTATCCATTGGTTTTCTATTTAATTTAAGCCTTAATATCTAGTTAAATATATGTAAAGTATAAGTATATACATTATATTATACAGTAGTATACTTTGTGCAGCTATTATTATATTATTAAACACATAGTTTTGTGTTTAAACTATTTCAGAGAGTTAAAGTGATGAAAAGTGGTATATAGTGGTAAGTGTCTAATTGGTTTTTGATATTTCATGGTAAATTTTTTAAATTTTAGTTGCAACTAGACTAAATGAATGGAATTTTAACTATCAGCATTATAGTAGTACAAGCACGCAGTCAAAATAAACTACAAATTCAGTTTATTTCGAATGCATTATGTAGTTTTTATATGGTGTGTTCATTTCAAAACTATCCACCCTTAATAACTCTTGACCGGATGTGATTATTGTTTTGAGTGAAAACACGTCGATTTAGATATCGAGGGAGAAGTTAAAAAATGGTACCTAAAGAATTTTAGGTTTCACCCCTTCACCTCTAGCCACCGCAACTTTGAAAAATCAAATGACATCCCCTGTCTGTTAGAACTAATTTGAAAGGGCATACAATTGTCTCTTCAACCATGACAAAAGAAATGAAAAATGAACGATAGTTTTAAGTTTAGAATATAGAATATAAGTTCATATAAAAACAATAAATAGTTTTTTTGGCGGAATTTCCTAAGGATAAGATCATTTTCACAAATACATTCTAAAAATAGAAAAACATTTGGTTAAAAAACATTTACAAGAGTCTTTCGAGACTGATCTCCTTTTATAGCCTCCTTCTTGATCTTGGCCTGGGTACATAAAAGGAGTCTTAGTCGTGCCAGTTTTGCGAAATCAAGTGAACCTTGTAGATCTTTATGGTCTTGGGTCAAAATTAAAGCCGTAGATTTCGATAATTCTTGATGAGTATATAAAAAAAAAACTTCATAAGCAATCGAGGAGAAAAAGCACAGGAAGAATTTCATTCTTTTTTCTTTTTTGAAGACATATCTCAAAATACCCTCGTACAATGAATCTTTCATAAGAAGATTCTATCCATAAAATTAGCGGATAAAAATTTTTATTTTCGTGTGTGGAGTCGAATGAATGAGTTTTTTAAAAAATAATAAACGCCTTCTACTAACATTTCTTCTCAGGTTAATATTACGCCATATAAAAGCTCTCAGAGGAGTGTATTATAACTTGTGTTGAACTTGGACCTCGCATAATTAAAAAATCTGAATTTTTCGACTTTCTACTTTTAAAAACTTATTATAGATACATGAGAGACAACTAGAATCCCCAGCTTCAAAATTCATAGTTAATCGCAAACCATTTTTTTAAATGATCATGACAGGTCCTACATGTAAAGAATCCAACATCTGCTACAGAATCTTAGGCGAGGCGAATATACGTTCCATTTCTATTAAAAGTCGGCTTGAGGTACACAGCCTGTATATTTCATTTGTTGCCTTTGTTCCACTCACGCTATGATAAACGTAATTATGAGAAATTAAGAAGGTTGAATAATTATGATCTGGGTGGCCTCTGTAAAAGATCGTAATAAAAAGACAATAAGTTTTCTTTGAATAACTTTTCTGAAGAGAAAATATTCAGAAAAATTAATGCGAATTTTCCGTTTGTATGTATTTACATAAAATATAAAACCGAAGAATGCATATTTTCAAAACGTTAAGTGTTTAAAATCTTAGTAATACTTAATATTAAATCTTTGAAAGGTTTCTAATTTAGATCCCGTACTAAACTATAACAACTATAAAATCTGTTTTTTTAATGTAATTAACTATACACTTATCTTGTGTGGTTATGCATAAATAATATCAAAAAAAATTGAACCAAACATTACAGGATTTTTTAATTACACATTTTTGAAATTATTGAAGTAAAAAAAACTCTAGAAGACACAAAATTTCAACGCGCTATATCTTGTCGTCTTTGAGATTGGAGGCACCATGTTAGCAGACAGGCAGACCCTTTATTAAACGAATTACATAATTTTGTAAACCTTTTAGAGGGAATTAGAATTAATCATATAGAAATATTCATCGGAAATAATTATTTTAATAGAATTACTAGCCCTGCAGCTGCACTAGAAATATATATGACATGAATGCTTTCCACGATGATCTTTTTATAAGCCGATGTCGTGTTAACAACTATTTAGAAAGCATCTCCATGTAAACAATTTAATATTCGTTATCGCGATATTGCTACATTTCATGCTCACTTCACTATAAATTTCTAGTATTGCCATTTTATCAAACGGTTCACTCAAAAACGATTAGTTCTACAAAAAATTCAAGTTCCTTTGTATTTTTATGAACTACAATAACTTAATAACTTTTAACCCATGATTAACATATAGGCAATTTTTACGGCATATTTTAGATGTCTAAATATTGAAGACCTGTTTTTAACGAAAATGTGAACGTTGATATTTACATACTATATTTTGTAATATATGTATTTTGGTTTTATACCCTTGGTGGACAATACATGTAACAACAAATTGTTTGTATTTTTTGAGAAGTTTTGAAATAAACTGTAAAAAAATCCCATTAAGTTTTGAGAATTTTACAAAAACAATCAAATTACGTAAATCTTAATTTAGGTAAATTATATTTTAAATTGTTTAGTAAGTTAATAAAATAAAGTTAATTGTAAATTAGTCGGGCATCGACGTACAATTTTTACTTGTGGGATTAACTGAATATTAATGTGTATCACTAATAATTCACCGCCAATAAGTACGCACTGAAAAAACAGTTCCAACTGGAAGTAGTAAAAATAAAACTGAAATCCGTAGAATCTGATGAAGCACTACGAGACTCGCCTGGAAGAATGCTTTCACCTGAACATACTGCATTTGAAAATTGTACTTTATTATTACATTTTTAATCAGCCTCATCCTTTTTATATTTGGTCGGTGTTTATTAATTCAAAATAATTATTAAATGAAATAATTATATAATCTTTGATGTGAAAATTGATTATATTAACAAAACTAAATTACCGTAATAATATGAAAATTGATTATAATAATAGTAATAAAATACTATTTTGAAAACAGTTAGGAAAAATTGATTATATTAATAGGACGAAATTATCGATAAAAAAATAAAAAAAAAAAAAAAAAAAAAAACCCAATTAAAACATCTTTATCTATCTTTATTATTATTCCAATAAAACTCATTTTTCCAAGCTTAATTGCTATCCCTTCATCAGAAAATTTTCAAAATATTTAAATACAATCTTCAAAATCAAAAATCAAAAATTTTCTTATTTCACAATCCTTAAAACCATTTCTCATAAAAATAAACAGAAACCACTAATATTTAAAGCAATTTTAAAACAGTAAATCTTGATTTAAATAAAAATGAAACAATTTATAGGTAAACATAATAAATGTTACTACTGAATCGTAATATTAAGTTGGCAACCAGATTTGGCCAACATTCAAATGGCATGTACAGTTCTCAGTAGTAGCTCTAGCTCTCTACCTTATTCAAGTAAAGGATGATCTTATATGAGTTTTATATTTTTAAATTGCAATTATAACAAAACCGTAAAAGACATTAACATTTTGTGGCATTTTTAATTTTAAATGATTTTTAATGTAAATAAACGCCACTTACAATTAGTGGTAAAATTAAGGATAGTTTCATTTTCAAATATACTATTATATTACACCTCTATATCACAAATATACAACAAACTATTAGTTTTTATAGAAAAAATAACTTCAACAAAAGCTGCAGAGTTTCATGGATGACATAACACTTTAAATTAGAAAGTTGATTCACATAAAAAACTTACAGTTTTAATCTTAACTTTTTTTCGAAAATCGTCAGGTTTCGGAGGAAATTCGACTTAAAAATATGTCATTATTAAATTTAATTAAATTTTTTAAATTTAAAGTTGTCGCAATTTTAAAGTTGTAGCAATAAATGACATTCGCCTGTGTCCATCGACTGTTACTGATCTTATCAGTAAAAGTTGATTAAAACCGAAAAGTGTTGAAACTTAATCAACATGTACTAGTCAGAGTTAGCTATAGCTATAGGTAAAGTATACTTTCACTGTCTTAGAAAGGGTGAGGTTTATACAGACATTATCGTGTGTTTAGGGTGAGTCTCACGTTAATATAATTTCGAGTGGATGATTAGCGTGTTAGAAACATAATATTATCTAAGTTTTTTGATCTTTCACAGATTTTCTAAGGATCAATGAATGAACGTAGTCTCAGAGTTAAGCCAAAATAACAAAAAAAAACCAAAGTGATACGATTTAATGTTTTCATTATATATTCCGAAAGGAGGCTGTTTGGCCAAATAAAAGAATATATTTAAAAAAATAAAAATAAAATAAATAAAACTGTAATTTTTGCACAAATTGTTACAAAATTTTCAGTAACATTTCAACTTTCAACAAACAAGATATCAAATAAAACAAACGCACAATCACAAAACAAAACATGTCTCTGTCGAACTTCACAGGCAATCAATTTTTACTAATCCATGCAGTTAACTTTTCGTAGAAAAAATTTGTTTACTTTTTTTGAATCAACTTATATACTGATGTTTTTAGTAAAAGTTTGCTCTGTCTAGGAAGAGTAAACTTTTAATAACAATTAACTTTTCACGGAAGATATAAACTCAATTTAATCACCCTATATGTGGTTTTCTACAGATGATATTACCTAAACCTATTTAAAATGAAAATGTATTCATTCACAGTAAATGTGTTTGCCGTAACTACGTATAGAGATTGAGAGTGTGTTAGTTGAATATTTGTTCTTTTTTTTATTTTAAATTTACCTGAAAAAATCAACTCAATAACCCGTTATCCTCATGCATGACCAACCAAGTTTAGGTTTTGTATAATAATGAACCAAATTACATAATGTTTTATGGATCATTTTCAGCAATAAAATCTAATTGTGTGGTTCGAATTTTTTTACTGCTCTATATACTGCTATCAGAGAAGTGCTTAATGCCTATCAAAAATGTTTAAAACACGCCTTAGTAAATATGGCCTTTGGGAGACAAAGCATTAACGATAGACTAATTTTAGTATAGACAGACTTCTCAAATGGAAAATGTATATTTCTATTCATAATCAAATACCTCGGAAAATTTTAAACAGAAAAAACAATCTGGTGTTGAATTCTAGAAAAAATCAATTTGTACCTCTTTTTATGATAAATGTTTTTATCTTACGAATGATTAGGATTGCTAATTTTATGTACACCTAAATTTTAATGAGGTAAACATAAGAATCTCCGAAGAAAAGTTTAGTTTTTGTTAATTTCTAAACCTAGGGATCAAGGTAACAACAAATAGTATGGGTAGATTGATTAAAAAATTTGATGCTCTTAGGCTTTGTTACATATTAGATACATTGTATTTTGATCAGGATTGAACGAAGCCAATCTTACTTTCTCGACAAGCAGAGGTTAAGGTGTTTGTTTCGCTACAGTATTGTAAAAATAATACCTACATATAAACCAAATACATGCTTTGTAGCCAGATAATGTGTTATTTTTAGCTGTGCAATACCACGCAACTACAAAAATGTATAATATATTGTGTACAAGTGATGCTTATAAATTTGATAATATAGATATCGCCCTTCAATCATCAATACTCTAACTATAGTCGTCTCTGTTCATCAAATGATGGATCTTCGATGAACTCATAATTAAATTAAAATTTAGGTTTTATATCATCGACAACCTTTTATTTTTATGGTATTATTATCAACAGGCTTGTCTAAATATTTTAGATAGATTTTTATCCCACTCTCGAGATTTTTTAATATAGCAATATCCAATTGAAAAGTATAACGTACATGAGTCATCATTTTTTGAGCCACCTTTGAACGATAAAATAATAATAAAAAGCCCGATGACTCAGGAACTTTTTGTAATATATGGAAACTTTGTTAATAAAAATTTATTCATAAAATTTTATTAAAATCCCTAGTATTATTCAATCTTTGCATATGTCCTTAAGAGCGATTTTTTGTCGTAAAATTTTTAATAAATTTCTTTTGTAGATACTCTTAGTAACTCGCCCGGTGGACATCGTCGAGATTCTTTTAAATTTAATCTTATGAGAAGCCTTTCCTTTCTTTCTGCAGCCAATGGAACATTTCTAACATGGACATTTTAGAAGGAATAGAAATAAAAAAATAGCCCCACATTAGTATAATCTTTTAAAAGACCAGGGAACTAATAAATCTTATTACCAGATTCAACTGAAAAGAAAGAAAATGAACGATGTTAAGAATTTTAATAAATCCAATATTTATTGACTTTGGAATCCTCAGCAAACTTGAACCAGAAAGTAACGATGATTTCAGAAAGGTAACCAAAGAAGATGATAGGAAACTTACTGAAAGTAAAACTTGAAGGTTTGTACGTTGTATTTTATCTTAACTTCAGGTCAGTAAACACAATAAATGAAACTAAGTTTCAGATTTTATTCCCTGTATTAACATTGATAAAGATCAGCCTTTATTTTTATATGAAACAAATATAAAATAAAATTGATAACGGAAAAACAACTACAATTCTCTATAAAATAAAATGGGTAATGAAAATTCAATTGCAATGTTATTTGAATATCATAGTAAATCTAATTATAAAGTTAACAATACAAAATTAATTTATCAGGAAATGAAAATATTTTTAGTTATGTATTGTTATCGTCAATTGAAAGGGAGATGTTTAAGTATGTGACATACAAAATCAACAAAAATGATAAGGTGGGTTACTATATGGTATAATGTTAGTAAACAGACAAAGCAGTAGAAGATAGGCATCAAAACATGTTTCCTTACGGATAAACTCAATAATTAGTTCAACAATTAAGAAATACTTATTCTAAAGGAATGATGAAACGTATATAATCATACCCCCATACGGTAATTGTGTACCATATCATTGCAAGAACAATTAAATTCGTTGATTTAATTTAAAATGAAAATCGTGAATTACATGAATATATAACTAATTGAATCCTTTTCAAAATTCACGCCTTCTTTTTTATATAATATGGTAATAGCAACTTCAAAGTTTCGTACACAATTTAGGGTTAATAAAAAACTAAAAAGCTGAAAAATAAAATAGTTCTATAACGCAATCAAGCATTTTTTATTTAATTTCAATATCTGTCCTGAAATGAATATACAGAATGTTCGATTTACGTACTCAAAATAGTCGTACGATCAGAAAATAAATACGCTGAATCAAAATGTAAAAGATAAACAGATTAAACAAATTTTAACGACAATATGATCCGGAAATTTCATAACATTCAGTCGAATCATTTCGATTCGGCCGTCGAGTTTTTTTTATTTTTCCTGATCGATATCGCACGATCAAAAAATGATATCGGCTTCGTTGAAGTGTCGATTCAAGCGTATTAACGGTAATATGATACGAAAAAAATTCATAATTTTCGGTGGAGTCATTTCGATTCGGTGGAGGTTTCTTTTATAAATTTGTTCGTGATCGATATCGCGGGAACAAAAAATGATATCAACTTCGTTGAGGAGTCGATCGAAGCGTATTAACAGGAATATGATCCGAAAATAATTTCATAACATTCGATCGAGTCGTTTCGAATCGGTCGAAATTTTATTTTTCGTCGTTTTTATATTTTTTGAAATATAACTATTTATCATCCTGGGAAGTTATCTTGTGGAGCTCAAGACCCTACCCACGGCTTGTTATACTTATATTGAGAGAATTTATACGATTAACTCTATTAGTAGTTATTTTCACTTATTCATACACAATTACTTTATATACTCTTATATCAATATAGAAGAAGGTAAAAGAAAACGTTTAACGTAATAAATGAATCCTAATATAACCATGAATTCATGAAACCATGAAACTCAAATATTATAGGTTCAATTTGAACTTTTTGCATTCTTAGAATCAGTATCTAAAACATGTTCGTACCTGGAAACTGAAAATTTAAATTTTATGTAGTATAAACATTAAATAATACAACAACCAATATACCAAGAATATGTTTAGCATTAACAATTCATGAAAGATCAAAGTGGCTGATTGTGTCCATATTATTTTCTCTAAAATGGTAATACCTAGAAACATGAACGCCATATCTAACTATATATACTATAGAATAAAACCACCCAAAAGTACTGTTTTCTAGTCCATTATTTTTTTTTTAATACAATATAAATTAGAATCAAGGGACTTGGATCTCAATCTCTCTTTTTGTATATTTTTAACATAAACAAAAAAAACCTGTCTAAATAGTATAATGCTCTAGATAAAAGAATGAAAGCGTGTAATTTTAAGCATACAGTTATCCTAAGACTCGCCACTTAATAAATACAAGAATATACAATAAAGAAAATGAAATTATGTAAGAAAAAAAATAATAAAATTTCACAAAAGGGAGTTTTCGGTACATTTTTACAGATTTAGTCTTGATTTGACAAGTGTGTAACTCGAATAACTAATATCGTGAGATTTTATTCGGCCGTCACATGACTAGTCAAGTTAGCAACTAATTTATATTCATTGAATTTAAATCAAAGTTATGAATAAAAATAATGTTTGTATCACCTAAATGTAATAAAATACTTTAAATATATCGTAAAAGAAAAAACTTATACGACAACTTGACTAGTTGTTGACGTTTAAACGTCAAAAACAAAGTTTATTTATGTTTTCTTTTTTCAAAGCACCGTTTTCTTTCTTTTTTTTTTTTGCATAAACAAAATTTGTGATAAATTTTCGTCGTGGAGAAATCTTTTTTAAAGCTTAATCACCGATTATCAATTTTACAATTAACATTAATGGGAGTTTTCCCCTAAAGTATTGAGTTAAATTGTCACAATTTTAAAATGAAATAATTCAAAATTTTCCCCCGTAAGAGGTCCCAAAACTGTGTTTATTGTGATCAAAGAACTTTGAACGTTCGATCATTTACCGCAAAAATTAATGAACATTCAACGTACTTGCTCAAACAGCGGAACTACTTTAAATGTGTGTGGCCAATGTAGTCTTATACACTTAAAGGCCACACTATTATGTAATAGCAAGGGCAAAGTATAGACAGAGTATGCAAGGAAAAGATAATCAAATATGACTTTGGTATTAATGAGCCTTTGCCAATTTTTGGATAACATCAATAACTATGAAAATATGAAGTATTTAAATGTACAAATAGAACGAAAAGAAAATAATAGCCTGCAATTTCCATAGAGACTAAACATCAAAAGATGTTTTGCAAGAATAAGGTTATTTAAATGCTTATATTTTTTATGTTTATCAATCGATTTTAATTTTGATTTTCAAATTTTAACGAAAGATACATTGAATCAGGACAAGGGCAAATCGTGCACATCGCTAGTGAGCATTACATTAAAGGTCTCTTAATATTGTATTGCCCTTGTGTTGTTCTTTTTTTTACTTGTATATTTATAAATTTTCTCTTGATAAAATATGCCATGCCCTGTTTACTGCTATTTTCATCATATTTAATACTATTTGCATATAACACATAATCCAAACTAGGCGAAAGATTTCCCGCGAAAGTATAGACGAATGTACACTGTATCGAAGTTTAACGGCGAAAGTGGGAGTGTGTTATAAATCCGTATCATGGGATACTCCAACGGCCACCTTCAGTTCAAATCAGCCGATATTCTGTATAGGATTGCATATTAGGCGGATATATAGGTTTTGTATATTAGGTGGATTGATATTATGAAAACGAGTTCGATTTCCAAAATTTGGAAAAACCACTATTTTGGCTCTCAGCATCAGTACAGCTTCCTCAAACTGAGCTAGAAGGTTGAAATTGACTGTAGGTTAGGTTAGTGCCAGGGATGAATTTTTTGTGGGTATCATCCTCACAGCACCTGTTCCCATTTTTAATGTCATATATCAAAATTAAGTTAGAGGGTAGGGTCTTTTGGAGATTAACTTTCCGTTCTCCTTTCCGCTCTCTTATATAGATATTGACAATTTTTCAAAAACTAGTAACCACATAAATCCCATATATAACAATAACAAGAAAGCTCTGCTGTTCACTAGTTTTTTGTCTACAACGTAACATGTTTCATTTTATAAAATATATCGTTTTTAAAAATAGCATTCATCGAAAATTTGTGAAAACAAACTACGATAAAACAGTTCTTTTTATGATAGAAAACATGTGGCCATGTAATTTTAAAATACATAGACCTAAAAAACAATCTTTCATGCACTGTATCTAATTTAATAAAAATTTAATCCATTTTATATTTAAAATTTATTTAACGATTATAGTAAAAATTTTGTAACAACATCTGTTAAAGTAAATAAATACTGGAACAATAAATTATGACAATCTAATGCCATCACTTTTTATGTCATAATTGTTTAAATATGATTGAGAACGACAATATTTCATTTTTTATTAATTGGAAGTCATAAAATTAACAATCATTAAAATATAAAATCGAGCAATCATGATACTTAATACTCAGATTTAAAATGGTTCAGTAATATAATATAGGTAATAAATATAAACGTTCATATATTATGAGATTTTTATTTTCATTTCACGGTTAAAATTAACCAGCAACCATTATGCTACTGCTAACAAAGTTTACAGGACTAGAATATTGTCCATGGAGCTAGGTTTACATAGGTAAATTAAATATGCGAGTGCTTGGTAAAGTCGAGTGACTCTACGAAAACGTTAAGTAGATTAGCAGAGTAGCTAACAAAATAGAGTAGTTTAGCTAGGTTTCAAAGTAAATATTAAGTAGACTATAGGTTAGCCAGTAGCTAGTCGAGTTGACTACTATGACAGGGTGAGAAAGTATTTTTTCTCAAGTCCCACGACAGCTATAAACTCAACTCGTCATCCAACTGTCTTCATTTATAGATCTTAAAATCCAAATTAAGTAGAAAAGCGACACCGGGATTCGACTCGCTTCTCTAGTCTTCCACAGACTACCCCGATGTAAACTTAGCTTAACATTAGATCTTTTATTTGTCTGATGTTCTTTTTGCATATACGTTGTATACTCGGTGTAAGTATCAAAAGGCTAGTGATACCTAGTGTAGTATAGTACTATCTTTTTCTACTTTTACCTAGTGTAAAAGTGTATGCAAAAAAAAACATCTATATTAATTGTATACAACATTCAAATTTCACGTTCTATAAGATACATACTTGCGGTATTCAAGTACAGACATGTATGTACAATTTCCATATTTCTAGATATTCTTTCAGAATATTTCCTATTTCTGATCCAGGATTAATTGAGTGGGCAAAATAATTTGCGCAAGACAAGGACCCAATCGCACGCAAATCATTTTACACACTCGAAATTCACAAAGACTACAAGTTCAAATAGAGCTCTTCTTTGATTCTGGTGAATTGTGTGTATTTTTCAGCAGTAATGTTCGGTCTTCTTTACAAAAACGGTCTGTAAAATTGGTCTGTAAAATTGAAGATATAAAAAATGCATTATTTGATCAGTTTAAAATTGCAAAAAATATAATATGTTGAAGTCATTTGGGTGATAATCTGTTTTTCGTCTTTAACACAGTACTTCCTACCTTCGAAAATAAATACTAGACGTAGCTGTAATTAAGTAAGTACTCTATGTCTAATTTATACATAAAAGGTAATAAAATTTCATTTCTTTGCTCCATAGGATTTACGAACACTCAGGAACAGTCAATAGGACAATACTTGGTCCCGGATATCGATCGTTGGAAGCATGAGAAATTGATACCTCTGGAGACAGAAGTACTTACGATACTTGTCAAAAAGTACTAATACCTGTTAATTGTGGTAGCCATTCTAAAATACGTTTATTGTAATAGCACGTGTAGGAGGAATCTGACACGTTTATTTCACTAGACATCAATGTCACTCTACGGGAATGCTTTAAAAATGGGGTAGGAATTTCCAGGCGATCTAACTTGAATTATAAACAAAGACCGGCCTATCAAATTAATTGGATTATTGGAGGTTTGCTTCTATAGACTTATTGCAAAATTTTCTACGGTTTAGCTTATGGTCCTAATAGTGTCTCGAGGATTTCCCCAAACTGTCTCAAGTTGAGACTCTCAACTTATTCTGCTTCCCCTAGTACCTAAACCAAAATCACGTCTTTTTTTTAAAACCATGTTTTATTCTAATTGAAATTTAAATAAAAAAAGTCTTAATCTTAAGCAAAAAAGAATTTAACATTTTGAAAACCGGTATTTTATTTTTAAAGTTTGAACAAAAAAAAAAACAAAATTGAAAATAAATTCAATAAAAACGAAATTAAAACAAAAATAGAAATTAAAATTCATTATTAAAGGTTTAGTTACCGAACCCTAAAAAAATCAAAATTATATTCAATTAACGCAGTTAGTGTCAAGGTATAACTTAATTAATTACAACATTAAAATATGATTAGTGGTTAGACTTTTATAATTTTTTTTTTTCATAAACAAAATATGTTGATTACAAAATGGAATGTTGGTAACATTATACCTATGCTGCTGCTGACAAAATAATTTATTGTATATATGATGAGTGTAGAAATCATTGCAATTCACTTACCTTCAAGTTCAACATTTCTCCCAGCTCTCTTAAGTGCCTTGACAGCTTCATCGTGTGTCGCATCTCGCAAATCAATTCCATTCACTGACAAAATAGCATCACCCACATATAACATTTCAGTTTGATCAGCAGCCATCCCTTTAAATATTTTACTGATTAATATAGGCATTTTATTTTCTTTGCCGCCTTTTATTGATATGCCTAAACCATTATTATCCGATTTTGTAACACGCACATTACGTTTTTGATTTGCAACCGAATCCGGCACAACGGGTGTATCATTTAAACCACTCGGTGTTTCAATATTATTATTTAATGTACCATTTAATGTGGTAGTATTTTCATAAGATTCATCTAATGTTATACTTAAATAAGCTTCTTCTAACGTAACAAATACTCTATACCATGCACCCCTTACATGTGTTTCGAGTATACCAGCTCGCCCGTAAGTTCCTGACACTAATCCTTTATTTAATTCACCCATTGTTTAAAAACGTAACACTTCAACAAACACAAGAATGTTTTTTTTTTATTAAAAATCAACAAATCCACTGTAATTAATGCATTATATGTTTCTAGAATATTTATTAATTTTTATTTTACTCTTATTATAAATTATTATTATTTTAAATATTATTTAGTCATTTAAAATTTATTAATAAGTTTATTAATTGAAATAATGTCATCTTTATTTTATCATGGTGTTTTTTTCTGGTTCAATAGTCTGATTTCTCGGAAATATGGAATCAAAATTTATACAATTATGCGGATAACTGTTTATGCAGGTCTAACGTCTCTCTGCAAATGCTAGCAATTGACAAGTGGTTGAAAGCTATGTGCATTACCTACATGTCTGTGCTGCGCCATGTTTTCTATATGTATTGAATATTACATGTTTGTTTTGAGTGTCCGTCATCTGCTTGTACGTTTTGTAAATGTTATGACATAACATATAACAGTAAATGTTTACAAAACATGGTTTGTTCATAAACTAAGTAAGCTTCTTTTTCATATCATAGATGGCAGTAGCGATCACCATGCTACTGTATAAAAACATTCACGGGAATAACTGTTCAAACCCAGAGCGTTAAAAATGCCTTCCCTTGGAAACGCATTCTTTGCTGGATTGTACCCACTACTCAATATTAGAAGTAAGTTTGACTAAAGTTTGAAACATCGACTTTTCAAGTATTGTATCTGGCCCGTACTCACGTACGCCCAAATTAAAAAATGTTCAAAATCGTTACCTTCAAACGATTTGGAAAGTCCCCCAACAATATCAGCTGGAAGCTCCCCACCGAGAAACTGGGCACCCCACAATTCGAACTTTTATCCAAACAACTGCTGAATCCTTCTTCCAATCATACCGCACAAATCCGTTCTCGGAGATCAACAAACTGGACCGATTTGACCCGCGTACGTTACTCTTCAGAAACAAATACCCCATGCTTCACGATGTCAATTGCAACTAATTCTGTTGTAATCTTATTTGTACATACTTTACTTAATTAAATAACAGTAAAAAAGTTTAGCTTTTAAGGGAGGCTTATCCACCCAAATTAGGTTAAGCTATGATTTCAATGGTTTTTTATATACGATTTTTTCAATAAATTTAAACGATGTACTCAATTTTTGTAATATTCGATGTATTTTGTTTGTAAGACAATGTAATGTAGGTATAAAGTTAATTAGAAAACATCTCAAAATAATAGTATCTAGATACTATAATTTTGAGGTGTTTTGTAATTATTCACTGTAAACTGACAATTTATGAAATCCATTACCCAACTGTCAAGGAATGGTAATGTTTTTCGCGCGTATCTTGTATGTATGTATGTATGTATATTTGTAAACTTCTTTATTACCTCGTAACTTCCAAACGGCTCAATGGATTTCTACATTTAAGCTATCATTATATTTGCCGCCTCAAAAACCCAAGTGTTTAAGTGTTGTTTCAAAAAGCAAAACAAAATCGGCGAATTAACGGTATCAAAATAAAGGAAATTTAAAGGGCTGCCACAAATTCCGACTGAATGGACATAATAGCAAAATTTAAATATATCACCTGTTACCTCCACCAAAGCTCATTTTTTAAGTAAATAATACCATAGGATGAAACACCTACAAATCAAATTTTCTTATCACCTTCAAGCCATCATTTCCTGCATTCAAATTCTATGTGTCTCCATGGTGCCATGTTAAAATTTTGAATTATTCAGATTAAATTTAATATTCTCTTTTAAATCTTCCCGTAACTTTCACCATATATGTAGTTCCAAGGATGTGTGTTTATAAGAAACATTTTTCACCCACGATAGTCGCGAAAATGAAAAGTTTAGATTTAAGCTATATATTATAGGCTTTGATTGAATTTTTTCACTTTTTACAAATAATAAATGCTATTTCTTGATACGATACAAGGGAGATATTTTCTTTCTTAATTTCACTAATCCTGTTTCCTCATTTTTCATTATCAATTATACTTACTGTTTGATTGTGACTTTATCATAGCAATAATGCAATATATTTCTCTATAATTTCTATTACCTCCAAAAGTATAAACAATTGTTAAATAAAAATAGATTTTAATACATTTATAATTATTAAATAAATAATATTTTTATTAAAATTTAAAAAAATTTATCGTATAACAAAATAATGCAATATATTTTTAAATATAAATAATCTATGCATTTTAAAAACTATACAAAATTTTTTTAATAAATATTTTATGTCTTAAATTATTTATTATTATATAATATAAATATGAGATATTATATATTTTTAAACTATCTGAGTTTTATTATTGAAATAAATGTATCTAGCGAATATTCTAAAATGGGATTAGTTTAAAAAATTTAATGAAACTGTGAGTAGTCTAAATTATTTCAAGACTACAAAATTAAAAAACAATCAAGGTTTAGTTTATATAATGTTAAGGGTAGGAACTTATCGTAAATCGTGGACGAAAATAATAATATAAACGATCGTGTTTTAATCATTAATACTTTGAGTTTTGTTTTCTAGTTTGCTTCTCCGGTTTAGAATGATTTCAAGGCCCATTTACTGATTACTTCTCAGTAGTTATTGAATTTCAAAGTTTCTACCTAATTAATCGTGAATGCTCAATATTCTAATCATATTGAGAATGAGAATCAATTTGTTAAAAATGTAATTTATCCATAAAATAATAGACGAAGTAATGGCGTCCAAAGACAGAGAGTAGGATACATTCTACTCTCATACTGTTTGCAAATATCCTTGAAAAACCAGTTATCCATTTTGGCTTGCACATTTGACGACAATGTTGTATTTTGTTATAGTATTTTGGGCATTGAATTTTCAAAAATTCGTGATAAATATAAATTCTCTTAAGATAAAAAAATATCTAGACTGGTCTAATCCGAATCTTGACAGTTGTGGTACAACAACGGCAAAATTGAGTAAATGATTTTGTTAAGTATAACGTAGTGTTCACCATTCTAGAAATTTAATTCTTATTAGGGTTGAATTGAGGTCCTTTCGAACACCGTATTTAAATACGTATAAAATAATTGCATGTAGTATTTCAGCGTAAATTTAAATTTCCATTAAATCTTGCACGTGTTTCAGGCGTTAAATGTGATTGAAAAATCACATTTTTTTTGTATAAATCCATTAGGAATATTACGCAAGTTTATTTCTTAAGATTTCCTATTTTTTCTACCATTCGTGTGACATATTGCTGTAAAATATGTTCTCTTTCTTTGCCAGCATCTAATACTTCAATGTGATTGGCTTCTTCATGACTCTCATAATCAGTAATGCATATATTTGTAATTAAACTAAAGGCAAATACTGTTAAATCGCAGTGACGTGCTGTAATTACTTCACTGACTGTAGACATTCCAACAGCATCAACACCGACTAATTTCAACATTTTTAATTCAGCAACAGTTTCAAAATTTGGTCCTCCCAAGCATGTGTATACACCTTCTTTGACAATATCAGCAATATTTAATTCTTTGGCAACTTCTTTACCCAATTTAATTAAATCACTGTTATAGGCTTTATTCATTGGTAAAAATCGTGGACCGAATCGTTCATCATTTGGTCCTTGTAATGGGCTGTTTCCAGCAAATCCCATAATATTGATATGGTCTTTCATAAGCATAATATCACCAACTTTGTAGTCAGGATTTAGTCCTCCAGCTGCGTTTGTTGTAATTAAATGTTCGATACCGACCAATTTCATGACACGTACTGGCATGGAACATTTCCATAATGGATAACCTTCATAGTAGTGGAATCGCCCTTGCATACACATTACAGGGACGCCATTTAAATATCCAATTATTAATCGACCAGCATGACCATGTACTGTAGATACTGGGAAATTTGGTATTTCTGAATATGGAATGATGATGGAGTTTTCAATAACTTTGGCTACCAATCCTAAAAACGAAGGATCTGAAAATATATATTTTATTTTATGGCACGTATTTCGTTAAACTTTAACAATAGCATGCATAGTATAAGCATTTACAGGGTGGGCCATTTTAATCTATACACCTAAATATCTCGTTTTATAATTAACCAATCAAGAAATAAATCAAACAAAAGTTGCAGAGTTTGATGATATTATATTCTGACATCAGAGTGAACCTAGTTCTTCGGGTTTCTTTGATAGATAAATTAAAAGGCTAAACGGTAAGAGATAGAATAATACTTTTAATTAGAAAGTTGATCCTCAAAAAAAAACTAACAATTTTTGTTTAAAATATTTTTTCGAAAAGTGTCCTAGATTTACTAGAAATCATTTTAACAAATTGTTCCAGGAACGTCCTTATACAAAATTATAAAATGAGCTTATATGTGTATGATTCATTAAATTATAAATTGTTATAAGGATTACATACCTAGCCCAGAGCCACAAATGACTCCAATTTTTGGTGTAAATGGAATTTTAGATTTGATGTAATTAGCTGATGTAACAAGAGTTTCATAACTGTATCTGGAAAGAAAAAAATTTATGAAATATATTGCAAACATGTTATTAATTATTTATTAACGGATAAATTAATAATGATTGTTGATTTTATTATATCAATGGAAATGTACAAATTACTTTGAATTAGTTGTATAATAATTCCAATCATTTTACGTTAAATAAAATTTTTTGTATAATCAAATAATAAATTACTTTGTTTGTTTTATTTAAAATGAAAACATTTGTTTTACATAATTTATAGATAATCAAAACAGACAAAATTTAATTCACTAATTATTCAGATAAAATTAGATATCAATTAAAATTTTATGGCTAGATAATGATTTCGAATATGAATTTGTGTTTTCCAATAATTTTTTGGAAACTTTTTCTTTAGTAATTCGTATAGAATATTTCTGTAAAGTACTTTTAATTAAAATTTTTTTTTAAATGAAATAAACTTAAAATAATTTAAAACGAAATTAATTTTTCACGAATTTAATTTATTTCTTATAATACGCAGCTCAAAAAATATTAATGTGTCAAAGAATCAAAGTTCATTAAAATTTGGTGATTATTTTTTAACGGGTTAATTAGTATTATTTTTTTTTATGTTAAATGGGTAAATAAGTACAAAAAAATTAATGCAGTACACATTTTCGAAATTTGAAAAACTAGATAAAATAATCTAAATCCTATCCGTCTAGGCTAGAGCATATTTTGAAATCAACACAGATATATTTTGGGTCCAACGGAAAATGAAGACGTGAAGTATTAAAACTTATTGGCCAAAATTTTTAAAGGTAAAATTTTGTTAATATTTAAGCCGAGAATTAATTATTGAATTCTCTATACAAATGATACACGTTTCGGTTTTACAAAACAAATTCGGGAGTTTGTAACTAACTGAATTCTTAAATCTTTTATTCCACCAATTAAAATTAATGAATAAAAATACATTAAAATGGTTCGCAGAACAAAAATTGATACAATTTTTTTTAATAAATAATTTATATTGTATCCGGTATTTTCGATTATGGTTGCATAGTTTCACAGCATTACAAAGAATCGAAGAATAACGATACTTTTTTTTCAAATATTTGGATATTTATTGAATTTTCGAAAGGTATTTTGAACTTTTAGTTAAGACTAAAAAGTGCAGCAATAAATTACTTACTCATTTTGTGAAAATCCATTTTGAACCGTATCTTTGTCAATATTTTTATCAGTGTGTTTATCGTAATCTACATTATTTCTATAAGCATCTTCTTTAACATTTTGTGCTGCCCCATTTTGTTGATGACCATTACTTTTTGGAATATCACTCATTTCAAAACCATTTGCCATTTTTTTTGGATTTCCATTCATGTAAACTTTTGGTGGATGTACTTGTGCCATTTTTTTTAATTATTGTTTTTTAAAATTTAATAAAATAATTTTTATAAAAAAGTTTTTTTTAATTTAAAGTTAAGTATTTGTTAACACTCTGACTAACTTTTGATTATTAAATTTTTCTGAACACATATTTTGCTTTTATACATGGAAGAAAATATTTTATTTATGTTTTGCATCATCTTTTTTGATTAGCTTCTTGTTTATTTTTATTTTTTAATTTAAAATTATCACATTATCTTTATCATTCATAAATATTAAAAAGACAGAGAGGCAGATCTTATTGAAAGCTAATTAACTCGATTTCATTGGGGTCTAATCACATCGAGAAGTGGGTTTAATTTTTTTTTAACTATTATGTAGGCAAGATTATGATAAAAAATGCATAGTAATATTATTTAATACTGTGATAATGTTAATAAATTTGTCAATTATACGAAAAAAAAACTGCATAATTTATGTATTTATTATTATAAATACATGCCATGGAAAATAAATTAATTAGCTGATAAATATATAAGCAATAAGCTTTTATACTATTTTATATCACAATCAAGTCAAGTTTTTGGGAGAAGAGCCGCAGGTAAATTTAAAGAAAACTACAAAAAAAAAACGAGAGGTGTCGTGGGACGCCCAGTAGGAACTATATTTCTTTTGTACCTTTTTAAGATAAGTGTAGCGCTTACTTTTTTTATTTACAAGATATTTTTCTAAAAATTTAAAATATTAATTTTATAAGTTAAATACTTGTTTGATTCTTTAAAGAATTTAATTGTATAGCTACTTTTAGTTTTTACTGTATGAAGTATTTGCACTATTAGTTTAAAAAAGACATACTTCTGATTTCGTAGTCAACCCAATGTGTGCGTAATTTTTTTGATGATAATACTTTTGACATAAAATACAAATAGACATTGTAATTATAATAATATTTTCGCATTTCTCAAAATTCATTGCGAGCTGAATCGAGTGAAAAAGTTTTAATTTCCTGGGTAACCTAGATGAAAATAGTCGGTTTTTAATGTCTTTTTTTTCGTTGCACGTTTATGGGTTTACTTCTCAACCAGCAAATAAATCAGAAGGATAATGTGCGATAAAGAACATAGTTCCACTGTTCAAGCCTTCAAAAGATAGGAATGAAATTTGTGTTTAGCGGGATGCAACAGGCAGGTTTATTAAATGCATTTTACACCACTTTTTAGTAATGGCTTAAAAAAGCAGGACAATTTTCACGGTTAGCTACCGTACTGTTGTTGCCAAGGAAGACTCTATCTAACAATTAAATTGGAACCATTTTACTGGCCTCTTTAAAGAGATAAAATATTGTACGAATGCTTATGGATTTTAATGTGGCCTGTATTAATTCAGGTTACCTTTGAAAATAATTATAAAATTTTAAATCCTTTATCTGAGAAATTCAAAATATTTTAATTAATTTCCATATTATATCATATTTAAGCAAATTCTATCAACCAATGTATACAGGATACGAAAAAAATATTAATATCTAGTTTTGAAGCTGTGTGAAATATAAATATAAGAGCAATTTATTTTTTAACGGTTCAAAAATCTTAACAAAATCCACGCAAACTATTTAGAAATAGAAATAATGAAAAAAATTTTTCTTGAATTGAACAATTGAAAATACTTAATACAATTTAGCAATACATCAATATCCTTAAAAATAAAGAGTAGAAATATTTTTATTGTTCATCTTTCATAAATATTGAAAAATAGTTATTAATAAAAGCAGTATTTTAAAAATTGTTAAATTTCAACAAAAGAATGTAGAAATTCAAATTTTGATGGCAAATTGAATAATTAGCAAACAACCAAGCTGAACTTTCGGACATGAGAAGAACCTTGGATAAAGTTTTGGTTTCATTTATATAATTATATAAATAAATATAGGATAAAGGACACATAATAAGTATTCTTATATATTTGTGAATATTTTATTTTTTTAATGGTTTTTTAACCTATTTAATCAAAGAATCATTTTAAGGAGAATATAAATCCAAAAACTTTTTAAGAAATCGCAAAAAACTGTAAATTGTAAGAGTGTAAAAGCAGAGTAAACCATAACTAGATTTACCTATGATATCTTAGGTACAGGTAGGTATATGTTCAACATTCCCAATGTTACTAGTTCCAGAATTTCAAGATTGAAGTGCTTGGAGATCGGATTATTAACCGATCGACATTTACATCCATTTTTCATTTAATACTTTTCTTGCTAAGATATAACTTTTTGATTTAAAATGTAAAATTTATTATTTAGGTATAAATATTAATTACCATAACAGGTCTGAAAAGAAATTTTGATACAGGTCCTAATAAATTTTATCCAATTATCGGATAAAATGATTTATTTGACGGTTAAACCGTTAAAAAAATAAATATGATTTGGAATTTAGATAGTTTTAAATTTACATTTAACAATTTATAGTTTTAGCAATTAAAATAGTAAGTTAATTAATGGAATATTATACGCTCAAAAGCAAAAAGATGTATACCTTTCAAAATTCTCAGTCCGTGCTAGCCTTCTTATTTATAATATATTAGAATATACTATCCACACGCTTTAATGGGATTCAAACTTAGACCCTTCACTCGCAATATAATAAACATATTAAGGTTAGCCGGAGCCCCAGTTATATATAGTACAGCTAATAAGCCGAGAAACAACACCGATTTTAATGAAACTTTTTATTACGTGTTTAAGGGGCCCCAAGAAACATTCAATCAACTTAACCTAGTCAGAAAGAGGCATAGGCCCGGGGGGGGGGGGGGAAAATCCTTTTATTTGACGTCAGATTCGTAATCAGCGACCAAAAATACCTACTAGATGACAATTTAATGTCAAAATAAGCAAGAAAATTTGGGCTACATATACCGTCTGCTTAGGCCCTATTGGTACCTCTTTCTAACTATTTTAAGTTGGCTGAATGTTCCTTAAGGTATTATAAGCACGTTACAAAAAGTTTAATTCAAATCGTTGCTGTTTCCCCACTTTTCCACTTTCGACTCTTTTTTCCGGCTTATTCATTGTATTAATAGGGATATCTTTAATTGCTATATCATCAAATCCCGACATCACAACTAGTACAGTAGTTTGAGCAATCAAACCCAAAACGACCACATATTTTTAAAAGGTATGGTTTATAGATACTCTTTTGTGAACTACCATTGTTACAGCTCCATGCAGTTTATATCCGACTGGAGTTAAAACTACAAACGATCAAATCATTTAAGTTGAAGTAAAAACTATAGGCAGGTGATTGTCGACTTTATCCTGCAGTTACGTTAGTCATTAACGTATTTTAAAGTTCAATTCTTCAGGGCTTGTCTCTTCATAATGAGATTTTGTTTTTGATTCTATTAATAAATATTATGTTTTATAGCGCCAATGATATTTTTAAACAAGGCTGTTCACTTTAATTATATTAAATTCTAATATTATATTTATATTGACTAATAATAATAACAATAATAAAAATAGTTAAATTGGAAGTGAAACAATTTATTTTTTTTTTTTTTTTTAGAATATTCTCGAAGAATTAGTGTATATTATTTACCAGTCGGCTAATCAATAATATTGTTACTTTGGGATGCATAATATAGTTACATCATTTAAATAAATCTTGATATCGTTGTAAAACTATTTTGACCTTAAATGAATTGACCTTAAAATATATTCAAATAAATAAAAAGTTTACATTAAAAAAAAAGTTCCATTTTAAGCGCCCTGTACGGACTACCAGTTTTTGTAAAATCAATTGGTAATAGAAACATTCTCGATTCCCGCCGTCACAACAAAAATTAATTTAATTAATAGTTGTGATGGGCTGGTGTAGTGCATGGTATATGCATGATGGAAGTGCACACTCAGCCTCTGAAAATAATAGAGGAGCTCATAAATGAAATTATCAACGGAAAAGGTGGTAAAACACATATGGTACAGAAATGGTCTCTATATGTCTAAGTGTGCCCTGCGTGGATAGCCAATATAACCTAACCTAACCTGATAGGTACCCGAGAAAATTTAGATTTTACCTCTAAAATTTCCGAAGTAAGATGAATCAAAATGCGGTTTTTTTAAACTTACGTTCTAGAAGGTATTTATAAAGTATGTGAATATTACAGATTATTGGAATATAATTTCCATCGTTTGCGCATTAAAAAACGCATTTTTAGGCAATTCAAAAAAAAATTTTATCCCGTCAATAATTTACCAAATGGAATGAAAATGGTTTACACGGGGACTTTTTGGGATTTGCTGATCACGAATCCGATGTCAAAACTAATTTCCTCGGAGCACTTGGGGACCTAAGCATCCTAATTTCAAAAAAATTGGGACTACTACTAACAAGGGAAATTATCTCCCAATAATCTGCAATATTCACAAAGTTTATAAAAACCTTCTAGAACCTAATACAAAAAAGATTCGTCTCGATCCATCTTACTTCGGAAATTTTCGCGGTTTTGACGTTTATTTTGTTAAATTTCCTCATCTAAGATGGCAATTCTAGTCTTAGCAATAAAGTTTTTGTGTATAATGTTAATCGATGAAATATAAAATTCAACAAATACCAAAATTTTGGACGTAACTCAATATTTAGTGCGTTCTAATCATCATAAAAAAATGCATAAAAAATAATTTTCCAAATACATAAAAGAGAATTTTCCAAATAAGTTAGAGTAGTTTACAAAACGCCATAATTTTGCTTTAAATTGTCAATAACAATTTACCCTTCCCTGGTGGAAAAAATATTTGAAAAAAGAAGAAGAAATTCTGAAAAAGTCTTAGGAACTTTGAATTTCTCAACGTTTTCGGACTAGTCTAATTCAGATTTATTCAGAGTTCTTAATATTTTTTTTAGGTTTCTAAAACTTTTCCAGAGTTTCCTAAGACTTATTAAGACTTATTCTTTTTTCAAATATTTTTTCCACCTAGGTTACTTTCCTTAAAATATAGAAATGCATTATTAAACCCCGTAACCAAACAAATATTAGAATATTAAACATTGAACTAGGAACTGCTGAGATTAACGTAGAGTCGAAATAGCTGTTTCATTAACATCCAAACAATAATCGAAAATCTGTTTACACACTAAGACGCTAAAGACCTTAATTAGAAAAAAATCATTGTAAATTTTATGACAGGGTGCCACAAAGAAATTTTGCATCACTCTTAAAACTTTCTAAGACCGGGCTCTGTTTAGGAAATTTAAAATATTTAGGAAATTCGCAAATCTCCAATATTAGATTTCTTTTAGAATTTGAATACACACGATGTTATCAAAATGTACCTTAACCAAGGTCAGCAGGTCAAATGCACTAATTAAAAGTTTAATTTTTATATTTTTTAAATAATTTAATGCAAATTTAATGGTAGCAAAATACTGGAAATACTTTGTTAGAAATAAAAATGTTGACTTTCTAAGGATATCACAAAAAAAGTAATTATTATTTTTGTACATTTTTGGTGGATAGGTATTGGTTTTTTTGTATAATAAATTTTAGATATTTGCCTACAGGTTTGTTTTTGAAATAAATAATTATTGTTCGGGAGAGACACGGCAAAAATTTGCACGAAATGACTTCGTGAAGATTTTGAAACCAATCAAAGATATCGTTCTATCTATCGTTTTGCACCCAGATTCGATCACGCAACTCCCCCCCCCTGCCCTCGGTCCGGTAAAGGAGAGATTTAAACTCAAAAATTAAAATAATTCCGATGTAGCCTTAACGCAATTTAAATTATTTTTCTATAGATATAAGCCCCAATATCTTGGATGTATACTCTGTGTCCCAAAAATTCACGTATTACATATAGCACTCTATGTAATCCGTGCATTTTTTGTGACACAGAGGTAGATGGGCGGAATTTGGTTAAAAGTGGCTGATTGGTTCGCTATCTATCTGCCCATGTTTTGCGAAGAAGCCATGTCGAAAAAATCTCCTTGTTATTAGGTATTTCAATTTTAGGGAGTTATATCTCCTTCCTTTGTTGATGCAACTCGATTGAACACATAGTCAACTTGATTGGGCTTTTCTGTGCATCTCCCGGACCATTACTTTTTTTAAATTTTTTGGTGGTTGGCTCAAGGACTTTGTGTTTGCATTATATAATCAACAAGTTTTAAAATTAAATACTACATTTAAAACTAGTTAATTTATTAGTTTGAAGGGTAATAAAACATGCAAAAAATTCTAAAAATTTTTTTTAATTTTGGGGTGTTTGACGAGTGCTTACATATTATGTCTACGAAATTAACTTTTAATTAATTACTTACTATACTTAGATACTATATTATTTTTGTTTAATATTATTGTATTTAAATATAAATATTATTCTGTTTCCAAGTGCAATAACATATTTTCCGTTTAGTTTTTCCTACGAAAAAAATTTATTATTTGGATTAAAGGTTACAAAGATGTAAATAAAATTTTAAATTAATGGTGGGCTATTTTTGGAAATTTTATAAAACATAGCTAGATTTGATCACGTCTTTATAAAAAATTCTATAAACTTAAAGAAAATTCAATGACGAATTTGGAGTCTGGAAAAATCTACTTTATATGCATTTTAAACGTTATTACCAGATTTTCTGATTGTACAGTGTGTGTAAAGTGTAATATTATTTTTTGATAAGCCTTCAAAAAGGGAAATCGGTGGTATGCCAAAATACTCAACTGAGCAATAAATATATCCCGATCAGTGTTACCAAACAAATCAATACAATTATGATAAACGGAATCACTGGAACCAAAAACATAACAAGTAGAGAAGCTATAACTCGAAGCTATAAAAATGTTTAATTGGTGAAATATTCCCACGGCAAAATATTCTCAAATATTAGCATAAAATAAAAAATCTTTGAAATTAACCGATGAATTATACATATTCATATAATTTTACATATTTAATATATGCATATTTAATTATTATCTTTAAAATTTAAAATTATGATTTTTTTTTATATTTAAACATCCGATTTTATGATTGGGATCATAGTTATTAACAATTTTAGATATTCTGTCATCATAATTTAAAACCCGCCGACCCGTGCCAACACGGATCCCAACCAACCACAAGTCAACCCCATTAGAGACGTGGCCAACCTGTGGATCAGAAGGTGGACACACTCTTAGTGTAGAAGCAAGTGCCAACAAACTCGCAGGATTGTGCTAGAACGACTCCATAAAAGGCATGGCTGACTCGCGGAATACAATATGAATTCAATCACGACTACAAACTCGTGTGACGGTGTGAGCGATGAAAAAATTTCCGAGCCTCAAAAAAAGGACGTCCCACTTATGAGAACTTTCGTAGATAAAAATTTCTAAGGCTAAGCATAAATCAGATAAATAATTATGAATATTTTAAACGATGTTTGAACTATAGAAATTGCTCATATAAAAGAAATTTCGGTTGACAACAAATGAGACCAATTCAACACGTGTAGTAATTCCGGAATAAATTTCTATTTAACTACTTCCTATCTTAATGTGTTTCGATTCTTTTGAAATGTGTTTGTCTGCTTTTATTTCAATAATGATATGCATGACCTATAACCTGTTTTAATGATAAATTACTGAAATTAAAAAATTACGTCGTTAACAAATTTCAAAAAACATTTTAGATAACATTTTTCGGAAAATTTCTTTCAAAATAAGTTAATTAAAAAATATTATTATTAAATTTGTTTTTGGTAAAACTAATTTGTTGAACCTCGATTTACTTTGAATGTAGGTATAAAGATCCATAAAAATTAAATTTTTAAACCAAAATTAGATAATATTGATTTAGGAAAAAAAATTATGATAGAGGTTAGAGAGGTACAAGCATACAAGATGACCAATTTTTAACGCGCCACCTCTTTTTATACCATGTATATGAAATATACCAAGGTATACAAAGTTTAGTTGATTCTATGAACAAAATTTTGGTATAGGTGTTCATTAAATCACACAAAATTAGTCCATTCCCGGTTGTTTGTCTGTCTGTCTGTCTGTCGTCTGTCGTCTGTCCTTCTGTCCGTCTGTCATCACGATAACTCAAAAACGAAAAGAGATATCAAGCTGAAATTTTTATAGCGTGCTTAGGACGTAAAAAATGAGGTCAAGTTCGTAAATGAGCAACATAGGTCAATTGGGTTTTGGGTCCGTAGGACCCATCTTGTAAACCGTTATAAAAAAATAAAATGTTCATTATAAAAAAATAATCAACTTTTGTTTTTTCATAAACATCACTGTTTACCCGCGAGGGCGCAAAATAGGCGCAAATTTTATAGTATGTATTACATGGGAATATCAGTTATGTATGAGTGACATGTATGTAGGTATGTGTAATGTGACAGAGTAATCAACACTATGTATACATGATATTTCAACAGTTAACTCAGTCAATTGTTGTTTTCACTTATTTTGGTTTGTTTTGTTATTTTAGTAGTTTAGTTTGTTTAGACAATAACGACTGGGTTGGAATAATTTTTTACCCCTACTTCAAAGCATTTTCAAGTGCAAAGCTGGGTAATGTAATATTTTTGCAAAATAATAAAATTTATTATATCCATAAATCAGGATGTTCTATAAAAAATTAAAAAAACAGAATAATAAATAATTATATTTATCTGAAATTGTTATTCTACACAGTAGCTCAGAATAATTTTAGGTTTTTACATTAAAATGTATTAAAAAACCAGATTATAAGATATGCTCTTGATTTTGTTTGAGCAAACCTAAAATATCAAGGTTCGATGAATTAATAAATATGAATAAAACAATATAAGTATTAACGTCTTAATATTGAGGCAAAACATATTTTCCAAAAATTATAAATTAAGAAAGTGGATCTGATTAGTAAATGCAAAATCATTTCGCCTTCATCGTAATGTGTATCAATACATAATGGTCTGCATTATTTCTTAATTATACTTCCATGTTAATAACACTGCTAATGACCTAGCCCAATTTTTAAATAGTTAGGTGTTTACAGCTTCACATTGTTCAAATGGGAGAGCATCTTAATAATTTAGCAGTAGGTACAATTAAGTTTAGTCTCAGGTTTGTAACGCTTAAAAAATAGATTCTACGAAAAAAATTTTGGTATAGGTGTTCATAGAATCATCTATGTAATCCATTTTCGGTTGTCCGTCCGCCTGTGAGCACGATAACTCAAAAACGAAAAAAAATATCCAGCTGAAATTTTTACAGAGCACTTAGGACGTAAAAAGTGAGGTCGAGTTCGTAAATGAGCAACATAAGTCAATTGGGTCTTGGGTCCGTAGGACCCATCTTGTATACCATTAGAGATAGAATAAAAGTTTAAATATAAAAAATGTTCCTTATCAAAAAATAAACAACTTTTGAAAACATTTTTTTGTAAACATCACTGTTTACTCACGAGGGCACACATTAGATACAAATTTTATAGTATGTATTAATATGGGATTATCAGTTAATTACGTGTGGCATGTATAGGAATATATGTGTAATGTGACAAAGTACTCAACACTGTCTATACATGGTATTTCAACAATTAACTCAGTCAATTGTTTGTTTTCACTTGTCCAGCATACTTATAGTAGGATAATGTTTTAAAATACATCAAATCAGGCCTTATATACAAAAAATTTTGTACATAATATATTCAAAATAATAAATATTTTTTTTCAAAATTAATGAATAAATATTGATTAGATTGATGCCTCCAGTATGTTTTGTTTATCTCTCCCGCAAAGACGTGGCTTTAACCTTATGACATTTGGATTATCGTATCATTTAAATATACTTGTATAATGTTTTTATATATTTTAAAATACGTCAAAAATAATAAAACTCTATGATTTAATGAGTTTATTGATAATAATCGGAGAAAATATTATTATTAAAAATTTTTATTGTTTTTACAAAATTAGTTATTTAGCGTCATTCAAGTTGTTTATTTATTCAAATTCAATTCCTCTCGAGTAATTATTTTTATAATTTTTATTTTTATTAGATATAATTCTATGAAAAAAAAATGGATACATTATTTCCGGGAACCTTTCTGTTAGAATGACACAGCTTTTCCACCAAGCCAATGGTATGGCAATTTTTGTTTCATTACACTAATTTACAGTGTATTTATTGACGGGAAAATTTTTGCTGTTGTTGGCTACACATGTCATGCTAAGCTCAAATATATAATTCAAGTCTTTCGAGCAGCTCTAGATTTTGAGTTTCAGATATCTACGTTATCAACGAACAAAAACACTTAATAATGCAGTAAATAAGCCGAAAAATACCATTGTCACTTCTATGGGTGGTTTTTAGAGGGTTTGAATCCTCTTCAGTTGCTTTTTCACCTCGACTTCATGATCGGTGACCCCAAAAACTACCGAGAGGCGATTTTCGAAGTGATATTTTGAATTAAAATTTTTTTTATCACTGTCACTTCTAGGTTTGGTTTCAATTGTGGTGCAACCATCTTCATTTGCTTTTTTACTTCGAATTCATGATCGGAGACCCCAAAAATCCTCGAGAGACCATTTTCGAGGTTATTCGAGGTGAAATTTTGAATACAAATTTTTTTATCTCTCTCAATTCTAGGACTGGTTTTAATGGGGTTGCAACCATCATCAGATGCTTTTTGTCCTTAGATTCATAATCAGCTTCCCCAAAAACCTCCACGAGGTGAAATTTAGAATTGTTTAATCTTTTTTTCATTGTTACTCTTTGGAGTTACTTTAGGAGTGGGAAAACTATCCTTATTTTCTCATTTTTTTATAGTAATGTAGAGGCTAGTTGGTATGAATTTTCTTGAAGGTCTAAGGAACACGTGCAAACAAGAATTTTTGAAATCGGAGGATATATAATCGAATGGAAAAACCACTAGAAAACTTACTGCATCAGACAAAAATAGTAAACTAGTGATTAGAATAGTATCAACATAGTATTTTATAGTGGTCCATCTCACCGCTATCTTTAAACCATACCGACAAGGCGACAATTCATTCTTATGGAGCAAATGCCACAAATAAGTTAAGCTATACAGTACCCTTCCTTTGTGAGGATTACATAAGTGTTTTTAGATAATTCCAAATTTTGAAGTAAATATTTTGTAAAGTAGCTTTCCTAGGCAACAAATCCTATGAAAACAAAATTTATAATATTTTCCCACAAAAGAAAATATGCCAAGTCAAATAAATAAACAAAAGCTGACATTGGTATAATTTTATAGATAAGCTAGCCTTGTAATTCGGATTTATGCATTCAAATTAATTTAATTTGTTTTAATTAATAATAAAAATAATCAAAACAAATTATCATTAAATCAATCATTGCACGTTTTGTTCACGCATTATTTGGGAACATAATGCACGGGGGGTCGTAAATATAAGATGGGTCACCTGTATCACAAAAGATAAGAACATTTTTGTACGAAAAATATTTAATTAATGATTAATGAAAAAATATTGATAAAGTGTAAAATATATAGAGTGTTTAAACACTTAACTTTTTAGTATTTATATGTAATCTGTATTTATTTAATGCAGTTGCGCACTTTGAAGCCTTTTAAAAGTTAATGTTGGATTTGGTACAAAATTCCAACCAAAACTCATACATTCGATTAAAAATTAAATAAGCTTAAATTATTCCAAAAAAGCATCCAACCGCCCCAGTTTAAAAGCTCATTACACCCAAGCAAATACATTATATTTTTTTCTTTTTTATTATATATAATTGAATTTGGTTACTATGAAAATAAACGAACTATCAAATCGAATGAATCTAGACTAAATAAAAATTAGCAATCAAAAATAAAGAAGCGAATACCTTCTTTAACCGTATACATACTTATACACCGCTCTGTATACAATGCATAAAAATTATATAAGTAAATTCAACTTGTAGTGTTTGTAAATTGTTTATCTTTTTGAGGACTGCTTTATCTTTCTTGAAAAGAATAAGAAATTAATTTTTTCATCTGGCGCATGTTATTGAATTTTAAAGTTATAGTGTAAACAAGTAACCAGTGCTGTAATCGTAAAGTCAACACAAGGTTTACAGTATATAGACTGGAATAATCAGAGGGTACATGCTGAAAACCTTTACTGTAAAATTTGTTCAATGTATATCTTACATTAGCGCTACGAATAACCATTGTTAAAATAAGTATCACGCGACTTCAAAAAATTCAATAATTAGATTTATGAAGGACGTGTTCCTACAAATGGTTAGGAACTAAAATTAGTGGAGTACTTCGGAGAAAAACACAAATGTAAAAATTTTTAAGAAAGTAAAAAATTTAATGATAAAATTGTTGAAAATTTAGAAAAAATGAAAACGTTATCCCGAAAAATGATTTTATACTGTATAAAATAACCATTATTCATTCATATTTATTTTAGGTGAAATATGTACAAGTATATATAATAAAATATCGTTTTTATCAATTTTTCTGGTTTAATTATTATTATTCAACATTATACCTACCTTTATCTTTTATCCTTTACATTGATTTCAAAAGTTGACTTACAAAATTAATAAATAGGCAACTTGAATTACGTATGCGTTTTTTTTTTTTTTTTTTTTTTTTTTATTAAAATTGGCTTCAGCTAATTTGCTATACAGCCATTATCCAAATAAAGTATACAATTATATTACAATAAATAATTAAATAATAATTAGATCAGGAAAACAAAAATTTAACATTCAGGAGAAAAAAAAGTGTAATTTAGAAATTAAAAAATAAAAGTAAATTGTTTTCTAGTATCCAAAAATAAAAAGATGAATCTCAAACAAACAAAAAATCATATAAATACAATATGTAAATTGCAAATAAAGAAAAAATAAATAAATTCAGTTAAAAAAAAGAGTAGGAGAAGACAGAGAAAAAAAGAAATAAATAAATAAATAAATAAATAAAAATACAAATATATGAAACGTACTTTCTATTTTACGAACACAAGGACACATGGAATTAGACAGGAAGTTCGTCGTCGGGACCCGTCGAGACTGTATACAAAGGAAATATCACGAAAAAACACATAGGTTGGGGGCCGCGGAAGGGTTGACAGTAGAGGGGGCTACACACAAATTTTTTTTTTTTTTTTTTTTTTTTTTTTTTTTTATAAAACAAAAAATAGATAAGAAGGGGGGGGTTATATTTATATTTGAAATTTGGAATTGTTGAGGAAATTGCAAATTGCAGAGAGGATTTCAAGCTTATTTAGAGATAGGAGATGGGGAATATAATACGGACCAAAAACGCCCATACGGGCTAGGGAACTTAGAAGAATATTTCTATGCTGATTAAGGAGTGGGCAGGCGAACGTTATGTGATTTATGTCACAATAATAATATCCACATCTACATCTGGTGTCTGGAACAATATGTATTCGATGTAGATGGGCAGGTAACGAATTGTGGCCTGTTCTCAAGCGACCAATCATTGTTATGTTTTTCCTGCCCACTTCCCATTTGTGGAACCATGTTTTAAGTGATGGAGTTGGTTGTATGTCATGTAGCTTACGCCCTTTAGGCGATGTATTCCACATTTGAGTCCAATCACTCAGCATAGAACTTTTGCAGATAGCCCACAGATCTTGTGCGGGTGGAGGTGAATTATCTTCTGGTCCAATATGAACTGCGTCCCTAGCCAACATATCAACAAATTCGTTCCCACGTATACCAATGTGTGATGGACACCACACAAAAGCAACGCAGAAACGTTTTTGAATTAGTTTCAGTACGGTGTTTTTGATTAGTACTATGAGGGAGGGAGTTTTAGAGGTGATGCAATTTTGTTTTATAAGCGAGAGAGAACTCAGCGAGTCGGATATTATAGCTGTTTTTCTAATACTGTTTGAGTCCACGTATGCTAGTGCCTCCAAAATGGCAACGCATTCCGCAGAGAAAATTGAAAAATGTTCTGATATACTAAGTGTGGCAGAATGCGCACCACAATGAAAAGCAACGCCCACTCGTGAATCTACACTCAACTTAGAAGCATCTGTATAGATGTGGGTATAGTTGGGGAGAATTGAGGAAAGGTAATCATTGAAAGTGGAATTGACGAAGGGCGAGCCATAGTTTGCATGTCCGCTGTCAAGTCCACAATCAATAAATACCGGGATTTCCGTATATCGGGATGGAAAGTCAAAGGTGAAGAAGGGAGATAAAAGAGATTGATAAATGGGGATTACTGCAAATACACGATAAGCCACCAAGAGAAGAGGGAGATTTTTATTTCTCCAGTAGGCCGAATTTGTACAAAGCTGGTTGAGTTGGGCAAGTTTTGGAATTAACGGGTGGGATAAAGAGGAATATTGGTTGAGGAAAAATTTTTTTGCCAAATACAGACGACGGACTATCAATGGAGGATCCGCTGCTTCAATCAATAGGGCGTTAGTAGGACAGGAGCGCATTTGTCCTAGGGCAATACGCAAGGATTGAAACTGGATTTTATCTAACTTTGAGGATCGTTGGTTTGATATTGGGCATAGGAGGAATGAGCCATAATCGATGAAACTTCGAATGATTTGTCTGTATATCATAAGTAAAGTACTTTGATCAGCTCCCCACCAAACTTTGGTGAGGCCACGGAGGATGTTAATTCGAGGAGTACACTTACTTACGATATATTCGACATGGGAGTTCCATTGCAACTTTCCATCAAAAAGGACTCCTAAGAATTTTGCGGATGGGTGGCAAGGGATGGATGTGTTGAGAAACGGAATTGATTCGATATTGTATCTGTGCCTAGTGAAAACAAGAGCTGAGCTTTTTGTAGCAGAAATTTCCAGATTGATAGATCTTAAATGGTTATGTAGTAAAACTAGAGCGTTTGAAACATTATCTATAGCCGTTTGTAAGGATTTGGACGACGAGTATAGGACAAGATCATCTGCGTATTGCAGGAGTTGAGAGGGAGGCTGAATTACATTCTGTAAGCCAGAGGTATAGATATTGAAGAGAAGGGGACTCAAGACTGCACCTTGGGGTAAGCCCATTGATGCAGTTCTAGGACCGGATAAATGATTTTGGTAGTTGATGGTGAGATGACGAATTTTTAAAAATTCGTAGATGAAAGAAGTTAGTCCAGGGGGAGCCGACAGAGACGTGAGAATGTTAATGAGAATATTAATGTCAACATTATCGAAGGCTCCTTTCACGTCAATCAAGCAGCAAACCAGATATCCATTCTCGGAGAGAGAAATCTGGATATCAGTCAAGAGTACAGAAAGGTTATCTAGGGTAGAGGCATTTTTACGGAAGCCTCGTGAGTATGGTGGAACGATGTTATTGTATTCACACCACCATTCCAACCTGTTTTTTACTAGATGTTCCATAACCTTTGATACGCACGAGGCTAGCGCAATGGGACGGTAAGATTGGTGTATATTAGGGTCTTTATTGGGTTTAAGGATTGGAATGATCATCGTATGTCTCCATTCGTCGGGGATAGATGAGCTACTAAGTAGTTGATTTAATATTGACAGAAAAGATGATATTGTACTGTCCGACAAGTTTTTCAACATACTATAGGATATGTTATCCGGGCCAGGAGACGAATCCACTAGACCGGACAACACACCCCTTAGCTCACATATTCCGAACGGACGATCCATAGGATGATCATTTTGGGCGGGCAGGGTTTGAATAGGTATAAGGGCAAAGTCTGGAGTCAGATTTTGTAAGAAATCTAAGATCCAACCCTGGTTTGATGGAAAAGGAGGATATGGGTTGATAGCCCCCCTATACATCTTAACCTTATTCCAGATCTCTTTAATAGGCGTACTCCTGGAAAGACCTTCGCAAAAAATCTTCCAGGAATTCCGCTTTTTTTCCTTAAATAGACGCCTGGTTTGTGCCTGGGTTCTTCTAAAATTACAAAAATTATCCTGTGTAAAATTGGCCTTGAGAGACCTCAAGGCCTCCTTCCTGGTTTGAATTTGCAATTTACATTCGTCATCCCACCAAGGTGTTGGGGAAAACGGTTTTTTAGGACATTTGGAATTTGGAATGGCTATATCCCCAGCAGAGACCAAACTTTGATGAAAACTGGAATACCATTCCAAGGGATTATTATCGGATGTGGGGGGTGGAAGAAAGTCGTCTACAGTACGAGAAAACAGAGGCCAATCTGCTCTCTCGAACTGTCTACGGGGGGTATGTCTGGGGAGGAATAAATTATGACGATGATTTAAGGTTATTAAAATGGGAAAATGATCGCTACCATAGCTATCATTTAATGTATGCCAGAACGAAATTAAGCTTAGGTGAGGAGAACAAAAAGAGATATCGATAGCAGATGATCTTTGTTGAGGTGAAGGAATAGTTGTCGGTGATCCGTCATTCATGCAAACCAAGTTATTGGAATCCATGAATTCCATTAGAATATCACCTCCTCTATCGGACGCAGTGCAACCCCATAGAGGATGATGATAATTTAAGTCACCGGCAATTATTACAGGTTCGGGAACATTCTGAAACATTAGGTTAAGTTCTTCGGAAGATAAAATATTTTGAGAAGAATTGTTGTAGATGGAAACTATAGATATGCCAGCAACTCTCACCGCGATTACCTGGAAAAAAGGGTTATTCGACTCAATCGGAATAAGTTGAGCCGAAACACCCCTCCTCACAAGAATCGCAGTGCCACCATAGCCATCATATCTATCATTCCGGAAAATTTGATATCCGCGAATTTTTGATGTTGAGGTTGGTTTTAGCCAAGTTTCACTAAGCAATACAACATCAATGGGATAGGTAAATAAAATGAGAGCCAGGTTGGATTTATTTTGATTGATGCTTCGGATGTTCCATTGAAGCAGTTTGAGTTCTTGGGACACCTGATCCATTAGTGATTTTATTTATAATAGTTTGTACAATGTTTGTTTTAATAGTCGGGTCTAATTCAAAAGAGTTCAAAACTGAGATTAGTGTAGAAAAAAATGGGTCGTTGGGGGAGGGTAAGGTAGTAGAAGTAGATGGAAAACTATAAAATATGGGAGAATTCGACCTACCGTTGGGGTTAATCAACAAATTATCAATTTGGGCCGCAATAGGGTTTGTAAGGGGAGTGGAGTCTTTTCGTTTCTTAGGAACAGGGGCGGTAGTTGGTGAAGTAGTAGCCTTAGAGTACGTCCGTCGAATTGTTTGTCTAGTCGTTGTGGCGATTGGAGAAGAATTATACGACAGCAAAGGAAATTGTTGCGGGGTAGACGACACATTAATAGGATTAGGAAGGGTTACATTGCTTAAGATTTTAGGTACTTTACCACTGGCTTCAAAATATGTTAAGCCATCTGAGGCCATAATTTTTTTGATGGCAACTTGCCTTTTATACTCTGGGCAGTTCTTATAGGTAGCAGAGTGGTCACCATTGCAACTAATGCATATTTTAGGTAAGCTGTCATCTTTAGTGCAATTCAATGATTGGTGGTCTTCGGAACATTTGGCACATCGTGGAGAGCTTTTACAATTTTTGGTAATGTGCCCAAATCTACAGCAATTGTAACATTGGGTCACGGGAAATGTGTACATTTCTACGGGACGGGAACAATAAAATAGGGTAATATAATCGGGAAGATTTCTTCCTTCAAAGGTTACTTGTATGGTAGAGGAAGGTTTATAGGATGGTGTGCCATCGGGGGATGTTGTTCTTCTTGACATTCGATGAACTTTTAGGATGTTTATGTTTTTGTTGTTTTTCATATTATCAAGAATAATTTGTTCATCAATATTTTCATCGATGTCTTTAACAACACCCACTCGAGTGACACAGTGGGTAGGAACATAGGCGCGAAGGTTTTCAGTTTTTAGTACGGGATTGTCCAAGAAAGAGTTAGCGGCAGTACGGGAGTTAAATTGGATACAAATCCTATTGCGTCCCAAGTTTTCTATTTTCACAATGTTGGGTACATTATTATTAAACAATATGCGCCCAATTGCCAACGGATGCAATCTTCCTATATTTTTTTCATTTGACTCTACAAATACTTTGAAAGGTCCAAGTGAGTTTATCGAATATTTGTAGACAGGTTTTTCTTTTGTAGAGATATTGGGTAGATCGGGTTTATTATTAACATTTACTGGAGTATCGGGATTGGGAGGAGGGTCATCCAGACCCCTCCGAGAAGGGTCTGGCGGAGGATCATCCTCAGCCACCTCTAAGAAGTTGGTTTTATTTTTAAATATACGCAATAAAAATTTTAATTTAATTTAAATGTACTAAAAGACACGAGTTTTTAGAAAAAATATAGTAAAAACAAATTTAGTATTACAAAAACAGATATATGTATATAAAGTATCCGACTCACCTCAGTTAGTTGTAAACAAAATGGTATATCACAAACAAACAAACAAAAAATTTTAACTATTATGCAATAATATTAATATTGGATTAATCAATTTATTTTATTTTTAATAAAAATATTAATTCTTGTTATTGTTGGCGACAATTAAATATTTATGTCTTCTCTCTATAAGAGTTGTAACAAGAATCCACGTATGCGTTTTACATGTATAATAGTTTTTGATTATTTTACAAACACTTAACATTTGGGTCATACAAGTTGCCTAGTTACTAATGATATTTGAAAGAAGTTTTAGCAAAATGCGAGCAGTGTTTTTCATTTTCTTTTATCGGTCGATTTTCGACTATACTATAGGTATCCTTTCTTCTAATATATTTTTTCATACGTTTCTATAATTTATTTGAATCATACAGACGAAATATCACGAGATAATTCAATCTATGAATCGGCGCAAACATTTTACAATTTTATAATATATTGCAGTGTTATTATATTACATTATGAGACCATGAATGTATATTAGCGGGAGAAATAATTCTTCATGAATAAAGTGCCTAGAAATATGGCAAGATAATCTAAATATACATATATGAATCGAATTAACATGCGGCAAAAAATTCGAATTGTAACCTACCTTTATCTTTTATCCTTTACATCGATTTCAGGAATATCAAAAAGAATCTACATTTTTAATAAAATATTATCACAACTATTCATTTATAGGTAAGTTTATTAAATAAGGTAAGTAAAAAGAAATACATAATGGGTAAGATTAATGAACAAAGGTCAGTAAAAACAAATAAATACTAAGTTTAAGAAATCAAGATTATTGAGAAAAGGTGAGTAAAAGGTTTGTATATTACATGATTGATACATATAATATGTCCAAGATGGAGCAGTGGCTAGCCCAGTCGCTTCTGATTAAAGAGTACCGCGGTTCGTATCTAGTATTGAATCGACTAATTTTTAATTATTTAATTAAATAATCTATTATGCCGAGATAAAGTCATTTTTTTAGATAATTATTATGAGAACCAAAAGCGGCAAATAAGTAAGAGAGCAAGGTATATTATATATTATTTTAATTCCCACCCCCTGACAGAAGAGTGATTTATGACATAAGTAGGAAGGGGGATTAATATAATTAATTTTTTTTATGAAATAACATGTTCTCCTATTACAAAATCTTATAAAATTCCATTTAAAAAGAAAAAATTTTCATGTACAGCTAAAAAGCAAGCAAAATAAGTTTTTATTTAATATTTTGTAATAGGCGAATATGTTATAAAAAAAATCGGATAAAATATAAACCATGTTCTCCTATCACAAAATTTCAAATTTTAGTCGTAACGAGCTTCTATTTTTATTTTAGAATTACAAAATTTAATGTTTTGTAATAGGAGAATATGAGTGAAATAATTATATTACATGTTCTCTATTACAAAGTTTAATCTTTTAGCATAACCAAGCTATTTGTACAAATTTTTTAATATTTTGTAGCAGGAGAACATGACTTTAAAGAGTGAGATTTATGATAGTTTAAATTCCCACATCCTAACAGACTTGTGATTTATGACATATGTATAACTGACGTTATTTATAACAAGAGGGCGGGTTATATATATAATTTAAAATATGAAAAGAGTGGAAAATTTTTAACATAAGAAAAAATTCATTTATTCTAAAAGTTAAAAATTTTATCCCCACCATGGTACGAACCATCGTACCTTGGTTTCATATGCAAGTGCTATACCCACACAGCTACCCGGCCTATATATAATGATATAATTAACTTAATACTCACCTTTACTCAATAATTAATTAGTTAATCATTTTGTTCTGAAAGGAGAAATGGGATAGAAAATAATCAAACAAAATTTAAAATATATAACGATTTTTATTTTTTTTTTTATTAATTTAGAAAAAAATGAAATAGTTGTTATCCCGAAAATTGATTTTATACTGTTTAAAATAATCATTGTTATGCATTCAATTTTATTTTAGGTAAAATATGTACAAATATATAAAATAAAATATCGTTTTTATCAATATTTCTGATTTAATTATTATTATTCAATATTATACCTACTTTTGTCTTTTATCCTTTACATTGGTTTAAGGAATATCAAACAGAACCTAAATTTTTAACACAATTATTAATTTATAGGTAAGTTGATTGAATTATGTTGTAAAAAAGTGGGATAAAGTTAAAACATGTTCTCCCGTTACAAAATTTCAAATTTTAGTCTTAACGAGCAATTTTTTTTAATTTTATAAATATAAATTTTAATATTTTGTAATAGGACAATATGAGTGAGATAAACTATAGGACATGTTCTCCTATTAAAAAGTTTCAAATTTTAGCGTAACAAGCTATTTTGTTCAATTTTTTTTAAATTTTGCAACAGGAGAACATGTTTTAAAAGAGTGAGATATATTTATGATAATTTAAATTCCCACCCCCTGACAGAATAGTGATTTATGACTTGAGGGCGGGTTATATATATAATTTATTAAACTATAAAAAGAGTGGAAAATTTTTTACATCAAGAAAAATTCATTTGATATAAAAGTAAAAATGTTAACTCTACCAGGATACGTACTAGCGTACCTTTTGGTTTCATTGTCAAGTGCTATACCCACTCAGCTACTCGGCTTATTAATAATCATATAATTAACTTAATACTTTCCTTTACTAAATAATTAATTAATTGATAATTTTGTTCTGAAAGAAAAAATAGGATAGAAAATTTTAAAAATAAAAAAAAATTTTAAATATATAACGATTTTTATTTATTTATAACAAAAAAAAAATGTTCATTTTCATAATACAAATTTACAAGATTCTATCTTTTTATTAAAGTTTTTATTCAAAATAAGTAAAATTATATTACTTTTATATAATACCAATAATATTAATAAAGGGTGTACCAAGATTAACGTCTGTTTGGAACTTCTTGCGTTAATTTTGGAACACTCCTTTATCTATAGATATTATATAGATAAATAAAATAAAATAATTATAATACAAAATAAAATAATTGGAAATTAGTCTATTCCAGCCCTGTGTATGTAATAAATCTCACTCATAATATTTTAAAATTGATTTAATCATCTCATGGATATTTATTTGATAAATATTTGCAAATATAATTTTTTTTTATTGCAATTACTTAACAAATTTTTTAGCTGCGTCACCTTTTACTTTTCGCGCATGTAAAAGAATTTGTTATTTCGGAAATATGATTCTTAAGGTCGATCTACACATTTCACTGCCAGAACGACAACCTAAGTTTAGTAAAATATCTCCATATAGATTATAACATAGAGGTTTAAAGACCATAATCATTAATAAGGTTTTTTTGTATATACTGGTCTTACCTGTATCTTATCTATATCTCTGTCTTATCTAAGACTAAGCTATACGCGCCTATCTGGTTTGTTCTCCTCTACTGCGATCAACCGTTTGGGCGGCCACTTTACGGCTCCATTGTATTATCTCTATTTTAAGGACATAGGAAACACCACAAGTAAAGACTAGAAAAAGTCAAATTTTGCCTTACCATAGATTATTTTACCTCAAGGAATCATTTTACATCACTTTCCCCTACAAATTCAAAGATTCTAAAAAAATTTTGTTAAACGCTAAAATAATGCATATAAATTTTACTAATTTTTTGAAAGGATCAACTTCATAAATTTTTTTTCTTATCACCATTTTAGTTATATAAACACAAGTTTACATTAAAATGATGAATAAAAATGACCTTGTATGTGAAGATAATGGATATGCGAATCTAGCTGGAATGAAATGAAAAAAATGTTGTTTACAACCTGCCGATCACTATAATTAACAACAATTTTCATTATGATCATTAGCCGGCTGTAACAGTTGCTAACGCAAGAATATAATGCAAAGTTGACCTCTCCTAACCAGAAAAATGTCCCTGATTTTACCACCAATGGATTATTAATTTTCAAATTTGGGATTATACAATTCTTTGAAATTGTGACTACTAGTACAGTTAAAGATGTTACCATAGACAACTAATTATCATATAAATATTTATTACCTATCTATGGATGTTACAAATAAACGAAAATGAAAGAATCAGCTCGAATTTTGCTAAAACCTCATCGAATGTGTTTCTTATCTTCAAAGATCATTAATAACGCATGAATTAGTGGCGCAAATGTTTCCATTTGTAAATAAACAATAAATTATTAATTCAATGGAAAGGCTAATGTTTAAGTTGGCTTACAAAATTAATAAATAGGCAACTTGAATTACGTATGCGTTTTACATGTATAATAAGTTTTCGATTATTTTACAAACACTTAACATTTGGGTCATACAAGTTGCCTATTTACTAATGATATTTGAAAGAAACACATTCCATGAAGTTTTAGCAAAATGCGAGCAGTTTCTTTCATTTGCTTTTATCGGTCGATTTTCGTAACATCTTTTACTATACTATAGGTATCCTTTCTTCTAATATATTTTTTCATACGTTTCTATAATTTATTTGGATTATACAGACGAAATATCACGAGATAATTAAATCTATGAATCGGCGCAAACATTTTCAAAATTTTATAATATATTGCAGTGTTATTATATTACATTATGAGACCATGAATATATATTAGCGGGAGAAATAATTTTTCATGAATTAAAGTGCCTAGAAATATGGCAAGATAATCTAAATATACATATATGAATCTAATTAACATGCGGCAAAAAATTCGAATTGTTTCAATAAAATATATTGAATAATCTAATGAAACTATTCAATCCCTCACAGGCCTTTTTCGCATTTAAGAGTAGCCTTTGTGTTAAACCGACTTATAAACTACCTAAGTTTCATCAAAATTCGTTCATTCGTTCTGGCGTGATTGAGTAACAAACATCCATACATCCATCCATCTAAACTTTCACGATTGTAATATATATCAGATTAGATTTTTAATTTCAATAATCATTCCTTTAAGAACTGATAATAGAATATTATAATTAGGGTAAATCCGCCATCTGCAAGTTATTGTTTATACTTTTTTATATTTATATTACTTCCATAAAAGTAGACCTCACTACTACAGCATCTACTATCATTATAATTATATGACGAAGCATAGGCAACATTATTACGTGCATGACATAAAAGTTGTCTAGAAATTAATAAATAACTCAATCCACATTTTAAAATTATTAGTAAATAACATTTTTTTAAAAACATTTGCAATAGATAAATGATGAAATTATTTAGAAACTATTTCTTGGTATGATGATTATTCAAATTCAAAGTTAGAAGACTATATTGATTGATATGCAATGTTCTAATTTAATAACAAAAGATGTCGCATGCCGCAACTAGGATCATTATAGATATTATGAAATATTTTTTGAACCATCACTGAACTGGAATTTATCATTCATGATTCATATTCAATTTTATTTTACAGGCATTATGGAATTAATAATATTAAAATACAATTTGCTGACATTGCAATTTTAGATCAAAAATACAAATTTTACTATAACGGAAATCATGAGTTGAAGGTTTTATGACTTACAAATATTTAATGATAAATAAAAATTAAGTAATGAAACAAATATTTAATAAATAATAAAAAATTAAATATTTTAATCAAATTTCCCAACTTAATTTCTTAATAAAACATTCACTTTCACAACTATACTATTTAGATTTGAATAATACGTTTGGGAAATGAAAAAAATAATAGTTTTTCTTTGATTTCGAAGTCAAAAATAATAATAAAATAGGTAACAAAAACTTCACGGTGGAGCTGTCGGCTTCGACGCATAGATTAACTTTATACCAATTATAGACAAAATTAATAAAAAAAATTCTTTCATTAGGTATCAGGCAGAAGTGAAACCGTTGGAAATTTTTTTTCCTTCAAAACAACAAACAAAACTATTCATGAATGTAGACGGAAAATAAGAATACAATTTTTAGATATCTGCCTTAGTTTTCGAAATACCGTAAGCTAAATAATTAAACAAAATTTTCAATTTTCAGTATTTTGAAAATTACTCCAGATATCGGAAAATTTTATTCTTATTTTTCGCCTTATATTGTCAAATAATTAATTTCTACGGACTAGTTTTGGAGAAATCTAGAATAAGACCAATGTTAAATATGCCTACTTTTGAAGTCATTCATTTATTTAAATAATCAGGCAATCCACCCTAAAATTTTCAGGATTGATTTAGACTTAGTCTAACTATATAGTTTTTAAAAATCAAGTTTTTTATCCAACATTGCCCTGGCGCTTGTACATACATCCTTAATAATTTATTGAATAATTTAAGCATAAACTGTTTGAGTCTGTCTCTTAAGTATTTATACTTAAATTTTTAACTCTTTTGAACCTTTTCCTTTTGATAAATCTATCCAAAATACAAATAAACTGTATTTGATTTTATTTACTGAAACTCTATTTAAGTCGATACCATTTTTACTTCATTGAGTGGCCCATCTTTATTAGTATAAGAATCTAGTAGGACAGACACCAAAAATGCAAATAATTTAAAAATAATTACTGCCCTCTGCATACTTTTGGAAAAAAACTAACTTTGCAGTGATTTTATGAGCGACAAAAGTGTGGTGAGTTTCTTTTTACCCAAGTATAAAAATAAAAATTTAAGTAAAAACATTGAAATTTATATCTGATTATCAATTGGAAATGATTATGATTTGCAGAAAAAAAGTTAGATATTTTTATCCATTTTACAAAGATTTGTTTTTGGAAAACCAGTTTTTCATAAATAATCTCTATAAAAACCAAGTTTCAACTAGATTGAGTCAAAGCAACTAGTATGGATCAAACTCCGGGGAGTTGCGTTGTGGATAATGAAATTTTTCGAACTTTTCTGTTAATTTGACTTTATTTCGAGTCGATCGGTGAAAATCCCATCTTTATACCATGTATATAACAGAAAATCTTAATTTTTTTGTGATTTTTCGCTCACTGTCTTAACAATTAACAATCAAGCACTTAAAATACAATCAAGCCAAAAATGCGGGATGTTATTGAGTAAGCTTTAAACTACAAAAAAAAAAATTTATACATTTTAAAAATCTGATTTTTTCATACACTTTTTGAGGGATATAACAGTAACAGTATTGTTAGAATATTGGAACACTCTGTATTCAAAGTAAAGACAAAAACATAATATTGATACAGACCACTAGCGATAAATTCGATACAATCCAAACATCAAATAGGATTACTAATCATATTTAAAAGGCAGTAGACAGACATTTAAATGTTAATATAATCTCCTATCTGGATAATATACATCCCCACTTTAAAAAACGCATACTTTTATAAATTATAAGTTATTAAAATCTATCAGGTAAAGTTTATACTGAATATCTTCTACCAAACGATATATTTTCAGTATCAAGTACCTAGGTAAATAAAATACAAGGAAGAAACAATCAAAAATACTCAAGTGATAAATTGATTGAATAATGTCGGTTGTTAAATGTGATAAATGTGCTCCTCTTAAATATGAATCATTAATTGAAGCCGCTGATTATATTAAAACAAAAATATCATTTACTCCGAAAGTTGGGATTATTTGTGGCACTGGTTTAGGTATGTATATAAAAATTCATTGAAACATTTTTTATTGTCGAATCAAAATTAAATATTTTGTGTATTGTTTAAAATAGCTTAACTTTAAATAATATATCAATCATTAACATTGCAAACGAAATATTTCATATAGGCAGTACAGGCTCCTCACTTTTGGGGCAACGCGTATTGTCCACTAAGTGATAAATCTAAAAAAATTCTTTGCAAAGGGCAACCTTGACGGGAGTTCCAGATAGCATAGCGAAGACTAAAAAAGCAAAAGTGGGCAAATAGAAGAAAAGAGGACGGAAGTAGGCAAATTTTTGCCAAAGAACACCACCGCTTGGGGTAGGTTTACGAAGAATAAAAAAAAATCACTACATAATATGATCGCAGATGATGCTTAACTTATAAAATTTTCAACGCATTCAGCCCCTAGTGGTAACCTTTCTTCAGGGGGATAGACTCACCGAAAGTATTTATATGAATGATAATCCAAGCCTTGTAGACTTAATCAAAAATTGTGAGAATCGTTGTTTTCAATGTGTCATGTATCAAGCGTGGCGTGTGACGATGACGCGAGTTTTATGATTTTTGTTTACCCAAAAAAGTGCGCAATGCAATATGGTAAAATAAAAATTAATGCAATAATAGTATCTAAATGTTAATAAATTTTGTAGGTACTATTTAACCAATTTTTTGTCAATTGTAAGATATTTATTAGTCTTCTCTATTTTTGGAATAACCGATACCTATCGTTACACCTAACATGTATTTTACATTAAAGATATTCAAATCTAGTCGATGCTAGACTAGATACAGATTTTTCTTGATTCATACTATAATATAACAAGTGAAAACAAACAATTGAATAAATTAATTGTTGAAACACCATGTATAGACAGTGTTGATTACACTGTCGTATTACATATATATATATATATATGTCACACATACATAACAGATATTCCCTTATAAATACATACTGTTCAATTTGAGCCTATTTTGCAACCTCACATGTAAACAGTGATGTTTAGGAAAAAATGTTTCAATCAAAAATTGATTATTTATTTATAAGAAACATTTTTTACATTTAAACTTTTGTTCTATCTCTAACGGTTTACAAGATGAGTCCTGCGGACCCAAGACCCAATTAACCTATGTTGCTCATTTACGAACTCGACCTCACTTTTTACGTCCTGAGCTCGCTATAAAAATTTCAGCCTGATATATTTTGAGTAGTCGTGTACATAGACGTACAGGCGGACAAACGGACAGACAGACAACCAGAAATTTAATAATTAGGTGATATTATGAACACCTATATCAAAATTTTGTTCGTAGCTTCAATATTTTTAAGCGTTACAAACTTGGGACTAAACTTAGTATACCTTGATATATATTACAAATATACATGGTATAAAAATATACATTGTTGTATGGCTCATATCAAAAAGAATCTGTAACTAGAGTCTTTTTACAAATGAGAAGGGTAGATGTGGTGTAACGAACTGGTTTGCCTTATTAATACCTATCGCATGCATATAAAAAATAAACATATTTTTATTATAATGATGTATCTACACAAGAGTAAATTAGTAATCTTGAATCAATTGGACCTTGTGTGATTGTAAAGAAGGTTAACCCTCAAAATTACACATATTACTAGGCATACTACCATACCAACTACTTCTACTAGATTTTTTTTTTTGAATTCCAAAGATAGTTGCAATTTTTGTTACATTTTTCATTAAAAGTCTAATATGCTGCATAAACAAGTGAAAACAAACAAATGACTGAGTTAATTGTTGAAATACCATGAATAGTCAGTGTTGATTTCTTTATCCCATAACACATACGTACATGTCACACATACATAACTGTTATTCAAATAAATTACATACCATAAAATTTCCGCCTAATGGGCGTCCTAACGGGTAAACAGTGATGTTTACGAAAAAATGTTCAAACAAAACTTGTTTCTTTTTTTTTTAAGGAACATTTTTTACATTTAAACTTTTGTTCTATCTCTAACGGTTTACAAGATGGGTCCTACGGACCCAAGACTCAATTGACCTGTGATGCTCATTTACGAACTCGACCTCACTTTTTACGTCTTGAGTACGCTGTAAAAATTTTAGCTCGATATCTTTTTTCGTTTTTGAGTTATCGTGTCCACAGACGGACGGACGGACAACCAGAAATGGACTAATTAGGTGATTCTATGAACACCTATAGCCAAATTTTCTGCGTAGCATCAATATTTTTAAGCGTTACAAACTTGGGACTAAACTTAGTATACCTTGCATATTACATACATACATGGTATAAAAATAAATTTCAAATAAGCCTTTTTAGATTTCGAAACAGTTGAAAATATTTTCTTACTCTTTATCGGGAGCAATTTTTGCGATTACTGCCCTATAGATCCGATTTATAGGTAATCTTTAATTATAACCCTTGATTAATAATTCGTCATAATTAATTTTAGTAAAATATTTTATATTTTTTATTGAAGTACACCTTGATATTGATAAAACAGATTATGTATCAAAATATAATAATTAAGTCAAGTGTTCCATGAAATAACGTAAATAAATAAACTCGTGGTGGCTATAATTAATACAAGGTTATAGCATTCGGCCGATGGCAGTACCAAAATAGTGAATTGCTTTGATTGACTTTGGCGTAAGAACTTCTTATGTAAACAGAAAAACATAAAAAAAGAGTGATAGGTACAGTTTCATAGAGTCTGATTCAGATATCCCAGTTCACAAAATCTAGGTCTGGAAAATTCTAAAAATATCCTAGACAATTAATTAATTTAACACTTCTTTTTCTTACTTATATCCATAGTTGTGAAAGAAACGATTGAAAGCCTTCAATTGCTTTTTATAATTTAAAGATAACAATAGTTGTGGGTTATTTTTGAATGTTTCGAAAAATTATGTTCAAAGTTCATGAGCTGTAGAAAGCCAGAAGCATACCCGATTTGATCGTTGTCAAATGCAATCTAACAATTAAACCATTTTAGTAATGAAAATCGACAAATTCAGAAACTGTCAATACCTGATTTCCAATGCTCAAACCACCTTAATTATAGGCATAGTGTGTTTGACTGTCATACATTTGGGGTGCCAAAAAACAAAAAATGAAAGATATTTTATTTATCAAAATCCATCAAGTCATTTAGAACACAGAACTCAATTGCAGCGTTTTTCTTTAAATGACTTATCAATATTGGAGATGGTTACTGTTCAACCAGAATCTGAAATTTTATTTTTGCATGGAGAAGACAAACTGCGCCGGACCAAGGGTAGAGCAAGTGGAGCGGGCACTCCAGGCCCCAGGTTGCCAGAGACGCCAAAAAATATTTCGCATTTTACAACTGTTGATTATTGAAATACAAGTTAATTTAAGGAAAATAAAAGGCGCCGAAAGACGATCTTCCTCTACCTTGATTTGGGGGTAGAGCCGGCACTGAAGGCAAAAATAAACTTTGTCCAAAAAATTACAAATCTGTTAGGTGGATAATATCATCATACCATTCTACAAGTTAAATAGATGTTCCTTAGGTATTTTTAGGAGTGTAAATACTGTGATTATAAGATATATGAATTAATTATTTCCAATTTGTTTGTTCAATATTTTACTTAAGATTAAAACAAAAAATATGATAACTTAAAAAGTTATGGAAATATTTTTTGTGACATTGAAATGTTCATTTAATCTAATCTGCTCCTTAGTTAAACCAATTGAATGGAGAAGCAAAAGTTATTGGTAATTTGCTTTTTTCATTAACTACCATGTATTTGAAACTTTGTACCTACGTGACTTTGTAGTGATGAGTGAAACATTATTATATATTGGAAAATTCTCAAAAATGAGGCGTTTTCTTTCATGGCCAGTCTGAAAAATTATAGTACCCATTTTAATGAAACTTTTTGTAACATGTTTACAGAACCCCAAGGAACATTAATCCAACTTAACCTATATGTCATAGGGCCCCGGCGGGGTCCTACTTTTGGCCAAAAATGGTACAAATGTTCGGAATACGTGACAGAATTCATGTAAGCTGACATCAAATTCGTATTCAGCAACCTAAAATTTTTCCTAGATGACAATTTTAAGTCAAAATAAGCATTTAAAAAAATTTTTGACTTCATAATGCCCCCTATGACAGGATTAAGTTGGCAGAATATTCCTTGGGGTCCTATAAGCACATTACAAAAAGATTTATTAAAATCGGTTGTTTCCCAGCTTTTCCACAATCGACACACATTATTCTGGCTTATTCACAGTATTATTAATTCTACAAGCTGAAAACTGATCAACATATCCATCTTTTTTTTAAATTCAAATAAAATTTTGTCATTTTGTCCTACACAGCTTGACGAAAGCTGGCGCTTACAAAACGAAAATTTGACATTCCTGTCTCTTATTTGATAATTAAAGTGAATAAAACATTCCTTTGAATTTAGTTCTTACCATCTACCATCTGTGGAACTATCTTACCATTTTTATTAATAATAATTAAAATCAAAATTAATCAAATAGCCTAAAAAAATTTTGTGGGTGAACTACCACACTGAATAAGTGATAAAAAAATCAGAAGATATCTTAACTATTTGTCTTTATCGCACCGTTTAGTATTTTATGCTCGACATGGAAATTGAGGACTTCCTGGCGTTGTAGTTGACAAAATCATGTAGTTGCATTTGCTCTTATAGCAAAACCTTTCCAAAAGATATCTGCCTAATATCTATATACAGATCAACAGCCTCAATTGAAGCATTCCTGCTACATTTTATTTTTTATTATTAAAATCAACTCAGTATAAATACGTATAAAAATAATTTTTTTGTCATATTTTACAGGATTAGTGGGTAAAATAGTGGAAAATGCAATTCCTATAAAATACGAAGAAATTCCTAACTTCCCCGTATCTGGTGTTGAAGGTCATGCTGGTCAATTATTATTAGGATACTTAAGTGGTGTTCCTGTAATGGTAATGCAAGGACGCACACATCATTATGAAGGATATCCATTATGGAAATGTGCATTACCAGTACGCGTTATGAAACTTTTAGGCGTAACACATTTAATTGTATCAAATGCCGCCGGTGGTGTAAATCCAAAATTAAATGTAGGAGATATTATGTTAATTAAAGATCATGTTAATTTTATGGGATTTACTGGTAATAATCCATTACAAGGACTAAATGACAAGCGTTTTGGGCCAAGATTTTTATCATTGACAAATGCATATAATAAGAAATTAATTCAAATTGGAAAAGAAGTAGCTGAAGAATTAAATATTGAAAATAGAGTTAAAGATGGTATATTTACATGTTTGGGCGGTCCAAATTTTGAAACACCGGCTGAAATAAATTTTCTAAAATTGGCTGGTATTGATGCTGTTGGAATGTCAACAATTTATGAAGTGATTACAGCTCGCCATTGTGAAATGGAAGTATTAGCTTTTAGTTTGATAACCAATATAACTGCTTCCGAGGATAATAGTGATTTAGAACATGATCATGATCAAAATGTTGACGTTGGTAAAAGTAATGAGGGTCTTCTACAATGTTTTGTAAAAAATGTCGTAGAAAAAATTAATAAATTATAGAAAGTATTGAAATCGTTCGAAGTATTATGTCTTTTACATTTAGAATAAAAAAATTAATTATTATATTACATATATATTTAAATATATTTACTTTAGAAAAATATATTTTTTAATTAGTTTTATTTCCCTTTTCATAATGACGTAAAACGTTCTACATTTATATAATTGTTTATTGCACATATCAAGTTTATGGAATAACTAGCGTTTGTATGGCAGAGAAATTATACCTTGGAGTGCCAGCTCCATCTAAGTTGTTCTCGATACACGTCATTAAAAGTAATCTTGAATCTTCTCATAATCCTATCCAGCGTCGGAAACAAAGGAACATTTATCTCAAATAATTACGATAATCTTTACCGTAGTGTAAGGGAAAAATCTGAAAAAAGTAGAAACTTTCACGGTTTTTTCGACTTTTGACAAAATTGCGTTCGGCGCTCTAGGTCACAAGCATGAATTATTTACTGGGCCAACATCAGAACACTTGGATTTGACGCAAGCTCTGATGTATAAAGTTACTGGACTAATATTGTTCATTTTATTATTGCCCATATGCGAACATTGTTGGTGTATTTTTATTACTGACAGAGAGAGAGGCAGCTTTAAGCACTTCAAGATCACGAACGGAACTCATGTTTTTTCTCAAAATTATTTATTATTAATCTACATCTTGTGTATTACCGCCCTACAATGGAGTCATTCACCAGATATGAACATTTAACTCTAAATAAGGCAGTTATCTGATAAGTTTTCCACGTAATGTATACGTTACCTACAAAACGTTCCACTATCAAGAATGTGAATCCATGCAATAGACCTTTTTCAACGATTCCCTTTTGTTTCGATCCGTTGTCAAAAAACTATGCAAATAACGCGTATCAAATATTTTCCCTCTTTGTCAAACAGCACTGTTAAATATTAAGATGGATGATTTATGACATCTCCTCACTTGAATAGTTAGTAATTGGCATACTACCCGAAACAAAAAATTCGGCATTATTGTCCTCGTTTTACATGTTTAGTTAGACAAAAAGATTATATCCTTCATTAGTAAATATAAAAAACACAGTTTAAATTATATACTTTTGTTTATTTCAATAAGTACCAAATTGGATTACGTTTAAATATTTTCGCACAAATTTATATATTACAGTTTTTTAAATTATATATATTCAGTTTTTCTTTTTTAAATTTTATTAAAAACATTTTAATATGGTGTATTCATACCAGAAGGACGGTCGACGAACCACATGCGATTAACGACAGAACTTTTCAATGATCTATACGAAATTATCATTAACCATTGAAAAATCTATATAGTTCACACATAATTTCTTAAGAGTTCATTGGAAAAATTTGCCAATGATTGCATATCAGTTGTCGCTCATCACTTTAGCATGAATTCAACATTAACATCTGAAAATAGGACTACAATGTCTGAACGAGTGAGTTTTTATTCAATTTTTTTTGAACTCAAATGTCATTGGACAGATAATAATAATATGTATCGCTTATTTTCAGATGCCTATAGTACCTCAAATACAACTAAATACACTTCGAATAACATTTGTATGTACGATTCTTTGTCTCTCTCTTACACAATAAATAATTATAAACAATTATTATCATTTTTTATAAATAAGAACTTATATGATATTGATCTAAAAAATGAAAACATGAACAAGAAGTAGTTAAATACATATTGCTTTAATAAATGAGTATTTTATTATTTAAAATTATGCATAGTTTTGTAGACCAGCCAATGAGAAAATTGGATTTTTCTATGAATTGTTCAAGAGAGAATTCATATTAAGTCATTTAAGAGATTACATATAACAGAGATTGTTTTTGCTCGTTTGTATCGAAAGACCAAAACTGAAAAGACTGAAAATGAATAAATTTAGCTACTGACGATGATTATGTTGCAATCGAAATATCGATATTTAGCGAAATGTAAGTTTTTTAATTATATTTTTTAAATAAAATTTCTTAATAAATATTTTTATTTCGAATATCGTGTTATTTATTTCAATAACTTTGTGTCAACTCGAAGTTAGTTATTTTTAGAATAATTCATATGATTTGTTGTGAATGACATTATAATATGAGTTCTTTATTGAACATTTTTAAAAAGCAATGCGTCATAGAAATATTTTTATTTCGGCTCTAATAAGTAATGACTGATCTACAGATAAATAAATTATTAGGAAATTTTCAAATAAAACAAAAATTATAAACATTTTTAAATCATGCCAAATGTTTCACAGCGCTCTGCGGCTTCTTAACTAATTTTTGGAAAATAGTTCAATACTAAATATAAAAAGAAAAAAACAAACAAACAAATAAAAACAATTTATTTAAGCGTTTTAATCCAAGGCTAAAACTCATTGTTAAAGTTATAAACCAAACTATAATTAATAGATTCAGAATTAGGAGACGTAGGAGATCCAACCTGACTGTCCAATGACTAAATATGGAATGCGAATAACAGCAGAAGTGCGCGAATGTTTTCTTGAAATGAAAACTGTACTAATGAATATAATTGGTGCAATGAAATCGTGATACTAAATCACATGCAACCTTAATGATTAACAATGGTTGATCATACTGTTAGGTGAGTTTGAACTGACTTTTTGGATTGTTCATGCATCTTAGGGGAGTAAATAGTACATTTCAAGTAAGCACACTTGAAATGTAGATCTAGTTAAATTTTTTGAACATGTACTATTAAAGTTGTTAGCGTAATAGATGTAGTCGATTTATTAAATTATACAAACTTCAAAATAAAATCCATATCAAACTTATTTAAAATTGCATTGCATGTATCCTTGAATCCCATAAGGGACGTCTGACTTCAATAAAGAATTTCCACTTTCTCCTGTCTTCTTCCAAGGCTTTTGCCTCTCTCCATGTTTTTCCCTTTCCTTTGATTTCCCCTTCAAATGACCATCTCCTGGTAATTTTTGGGCGTCTCTTCTTCCTATTTCTTGGTAAATTCCAGTTGATGGATGATTGAGCCACACCCTTAGGAAAGGAAATAACAATATAAGCAGTCAGGCTTTGGGCTTTTAGCCACAGGAAAATAACATTAAGAAAGTTTAACAAAATATCATCATAATGTTTTTTTTTTTTTTTTTTTTTTTAATTTTGACTAATGAATAAATAAAATCAAAATTGTTTAGCAGAACATTTATTGAACTAAGATTCCTCATGCATTTTTGGTGTAATATCTTATTTAACCACTGGTTAAAATTAAAAATTTGTGTTAACCACTTTATCAAAAACCACGTTTTTGATAACCACGTAAACCAAACGTTACAACTGACTCTTATTTCGACGTTTGAATAAACTATCCATAGTCAATAATATTTGCAAAATAGTAAGCCATGTTCTTAGTGTACTCATCAGATTCTATGTTATAACACTTAGTATATTTTAATTGGTGCGTTTTTAATGCTACAGAGTATACATGATTCTTCTTCTAACCACCTTGAACAAAACCTATAAAAAGTTTACAAAACCTGCTTCTGTGCAAATAACGCTACCCCTTAAGAAAAAACGATTCACAAGTCGTATTTTAGCACTACAATTATCGAAATGAAATTTAGCGTTGAACTATTCGCCCAATTTTAGAATCCTTTTGTATTTAAGTACTAGCCACTCAGTGTATATTTTTCTTCACAACTAAATAAATGTATTTTAATGGTGGCATATTTTTGATTAAATTTTTACTAAAGGAAAATCGAGTGATTTACAAGCTTTTACGTTGCAAGTAAGTTTCAAACTTGACAAAATTTAAGGAACCTATCATTAGTCCATTTGTACAAAATTTTGAAATGATATTATTTTAATCTTTCTGGCCAGTCTTTATAACCAGAAAGTTTATAGAGATCTTGTATAGAGATTTTGAGTATTGTTTGAATGTTTATAGACCATTATTCCAACAAAAAACGGTTTATGGACTACGGTTTATGCGTCAAATATATCAAATGTTTAGATTTCTTTAAATAACGATTCTAGTTTTCATTATTTTTGCCAAAAAGTCATTTGAAAACGAAGTTGGTAAACTGAAACAAGTTTGAATTTAAGTAAAATATTATGCTCACCGAAAATTCGGGAGTCTGATCTAAATTCCAGGTGTTCTTTTAAAATAAAATTGGGTTTATGAAACAATAATTTGAAATATGTCTGGATTGAAACATATTATGGCTCATTAAACGAAAAAAGATCCAAATGAATTATCAGTTATTGGAATAGAGTAGTAAGTAATTGAACTAGAAAACTGGTTAATAAAAAATGCTAAATTACAATTAGCATCATTTAAATAAGTCTATCAGAGTAAAAAATAATTGTCATAATGTTTCCATTAAAATGTTTTTACTTTATACGTGCTTTTTGTTTAATACGTGTTCTATTTCAAGATTAAAACTTTATGTGTTTTATTTTATAAGTAAAATAAAAATTCACGGTCACGATCGTGCATGGACCTCATACGGGGCTCTGTGGATTTTTGTATGTTTAAGTATTTTGTATGTGAACTAAAATTGTGCGATTACCGCTTACAAAAACATTTATAAATAAAGAACGAAGAATCATACGATTATATAATAAATTGGAGAAAATAGAAATTTAATTTTATTATAACTGTTTTCATTATTTTTTAATTCGCGAACGTGATTCGCCAGTTGTATATAATCATTTCATGTTTCCATTACTCTTTAAAATTATTATTTTCTTAACTTTAAAAATCATATTTTCGATTTTCCTTCTTATATTTATTTACTTATATAATATTTTAATGTTTAAAAAGTGCTAGACAGCTTTTATTTATAACTGTAACTTGAAAAAAACCCATAATTTAAACGAATTCTGTAGACTTATAAATTAACACTTTCATTTACATGTCCAATAAGAAAATGTACGATGAAGTGCGGCTATGGCAAAAACGAGAACAATCAAATCCGTCAATGGATAATAGTAACGATACAAAAAATTCCTTTTGTAACAATCAAAAACTGTAACTAAGTTCGTGTGTATTATGAGAAATATCTTCAAAATTAGATGAGGCATTTTATTCATTTTGCATTTATAATCATTTAATAGAGCATTCAGACAAGGTAGCTGAAAAGGGTTTTAAAAAAAATGTTGATATCAACCAAACAAAGCCTATTGAGCCTATTGTATATATATGACTGTATCTAAATTATAACTTCGGCGAGATTTGTTTTTATCGATTTTGCTTAAGACAGGGTTAATATTTCTTACTGTCTTATCCCGAATTTCATTGGAAATGATAGATGTCAACAGTATTCAATTTTTAGACATTAAAGATAAAAACTACCATGATACGAAGCAAATTACGACTTTGTCATCATCATTCGGTTTTTGATCCATCCTTTACAAAATATCAACAAATCGAAATACATTACTATTCTGCAAAATATTTGAGAGGTGCTGAATGTAAAATTCATATTATGGGATTTTAAGACTTTAATTACTGGATTAGGTGTCTATAGTCTAAATGTTGTCCAAATCATGTTGATAATACGATTAAAATTTGAATAATGATTCAACCGATTCGGCAACAAAAATGAGCGCAAGGTTCATATTTGTATTAATGCAATTTATAAAAGAATAACGATTTTGACAAAAAAAAAAATGATTTAGCTATTTGCAAATATCGCGGAAACTAAAACTGTAAGGAAAAATAAAAAAAATTACCTACCTAAATTTCAATTCAATTATTTAACAGTGATGTCAATTTATTGTTGAATAACAGAACAATTTCAATTAATTTTGCTTTGAGTTTAATTTTTAATTAAAAAATAAATTAAAACAATAATCAATACAATTATTCAAAAAGTCGTTAAAATTTCTTTACATCATAGCGACACTCGATTTTTTTAATTGTTACAACGTGTTAATTAATAACTGAAATTTCCACAAGAAAACATTTCTAATAGCTTTCGTGATATTCGCAAAAAACGTTTATAACTTTTGGAATTTGCCCTATACGAATATGAAAGTTTCGCATATTTTTCCACACGTTACTCTAAATTGATTGAGCCATTGCTCCTCATATTTGAATTCGCTTACTTATACTTATCATTTATAAGTAACTTATTTTGATAACGAGGACTAGAATATTGTAGTAAAAATTGTCTATCCCTCAGAAAAGAATAAACTTTTGTAATCAATATCTCTCCTTCTCACTCTTTCGATTTAGGATTGTACTTTGTCTTTCTCAGTCTTGTATGTAATTCCATACTATATGGTATGTTTGACACCAACGCTTAGTAGTTGTAATTTTCCAAACCCAGTAATTAAAGACTTTTCCTTCAATAACAAAAATCGAATCATGCAAACCATTTTCCACATATAAATTACGTGGCCACGCGAACTATTGATCAGGATCTTTTATAGAAGTTTTTCCGATGGATTTTGGGAAATTTGTCGGAATGTCATTCGTTCTTTTCTTCTCTAGTTATAAAAGTGTTTCTGGATATAAATTATATAGCTGTTATTATATTATACTGTTTGCAGTGGAATTGGAATAGATATATCATATCAACTGTCCTAATTATCGAAACGGATCTGCTGTAATAGGCCGTAATATGGTATATGAGTCCCTTGTGTCATATTTCCACGTTTCTGTCATAGAGCGAGCTGAAAAGTATATCAGTGTAGACTAATTTGAGAGGGAATTTGCGGGTAAACCGCATGGATAATGGATCCAAAAACATGTTTTCTATTTCCCAAAACAGCTACTACTAAATCGCCCCTATAACAGAACCTAGAATCGAAAAAGAAAAGGCCTGAAAGTGGAGAAAGGGTTGAAATAAGAATTGTGGGGGGAGTAATGATAATTTTCTTCGATCCAGAAATATCTATAAAATAAAATTATGGATATCGTGGACGCACAAAAAATATTATAATATAAAGCTTATAAATATAAATGGCTTTTTCGAAATGTTCCACGCTTTATTCACAAATTTCTTCTCATTTAACAAATCTAGAATATTTTTGAGCCCTTTATGAGGCAGAAACGAAAAAATCAGGCACCCTAATCTGTCACCATCTTAAGATTTATATTCTAAAAACTCATGTTTCATAGGTGCTAAACAGTACCCCATTTTAAGAGATATTTTCACTGCGCTTTATCTTAAAATTAAAAACTGAAAATGTGATAATTCAAATATCAAGTATGTGTTTTTATTCGATTAAAATATAAATGACAATAAATTACAAAAAATTAAAAACAAATTTTACCGATTCTGTTACAACTTACAAAAAATATCAACTCTATACACGATTTATGGATTAATTCATATTATATTACAATAGTTCGTAGACGTTTTTCTTTGATAAATCCTTGTGTTCAAGGAGTTTCTTTAAAATAAATATGTCTAGAGAATAAAATCAATTATTAAAAAAATTTTTTTGTTTTTTTTTTTTTTTTAAATAAATAAATAAGTAAATAAATATAAATGGATCTGTTCATAAGAAATTATATTTCGTTAACGAAAAAATTATATTTGAAATTGTTATCTAAAAGTCTAAACCGACAAATTTTATTTGTCGTAATGTTATCTTTAAATACAATTATTAAAAATCATGTACGAATCCATTTACGATTTTAGGAATTAAAGTTACATGCAATTTAAATTAGTTGCCGATTTTTGAGTAAATTTTGTTTTATCAGTTTTTCTTGTTATAAATACAGGTAAACCATACTAATTGGCTCAGTTAAAAGGTATTTTTGTATATATTATCATTATATACTATTGGTAATATTGTATTATAAAAATTTTTTTTTCCTTATTTTTTGACTTAGCTTATATTTATTTTAGAATTCATAAAATGCCGCGCGTAAATGCAAATTTTATTTATACTATTTTATGTGTGCATTTTAATTACTTCTTTTTGCTGGCCTTCTCCGCTAATTTTTCGGCTTTCCTTAGTAGTTTTTCTTTTTCTTTTCTCTCCTTTTCCATCTGTCTTTTTTCTTTTTCCACTTGTACTTTTAACTCTTTTAGTTTTCGTTTCAGTCTATTTTTATCATCACCATTTACACCAAGTATTTTAAAATCACGTGACTCTAATTGTAATAAAGCCATACCACCAACTTGGTGTTCTAAAAATTTTGATATATGTTGTTCTAATCCTAGTGCTAACAGCCACTGGCATACCTAAAATAAGATAATCGAAAATTAGCTTTTAGATTAAAGCTTTTTTTTCACGAATAAAACTGAGAAATAGATCGATGTCATTTTTGACTCAAATAATAGTTGGAACTGCAATACACACCGAATTAATCAATATTTTGAATTCTTATCTCACGAAAATATACGTGATTATGTTAGTTTGTTAACTCCTCTATAGTCAACAAACTCAACCCAACCGACTCGTAATTACTACAATATTCCGGGTCTATAAAATTTAAGGTCTATTTTTCCACCGATTACACGAAAAAAGCTTGTGATAATTAAATCTATATAAAGAGCTTTAATAGCGTGTTGTATTTACAGCCGGGAGCGAAGGCATAGAGAACGAACTGAGCAACACCAGCACAAAATTGACCGCTCTACAGAAAGAGACAAAGCGACTGTGCTGCCAATACCTGTCTCTTTTCTATAGGTCTGTAGAAATTCTAGAAAGAGATTACTGGCTGTACATTCGCTTTATATCCCTCATAGTTTCTTGCCTGTATTTACTTTACAGTTGAATAGAGAACATTGAGTTTATTCTCTATGTCTTTGGCCGGAAGGAAACATAATATAAAAGAGAGTAAAGTGTCAAGTTTTAGTGTGATTTATTTTATAAATAGAATTTTCATGAAGAAAAGATTTAATTAATGTAATGTCTTTGGTATATAATATATTTGTGAATACTTGCCTGTTCTTTACTCCATTCGGAAACAGGCGCTGATTGCCAAAAATGACTTTTCTTATCACTACCACCACTTGAAATTGATAAATTTAAATCAGACGGATGTGGTGGAGACCATGAAATATCATGTCGAATTGGTGACAAACCAGAAGGTGATGTTGAACCTGACGATAAACTAGATGGTGATGGAGGGGCTTCATTTTGTTGTTGCCATGGCACAGATCCTGGAGGTGATAAGGTTTGAGGTACAACCTTTTTAACTGAAAAAGTTAAAACACATGTTAATAATTTCGAATGTTTTGATAATTGGTTATAATCTGATCCAATATTTACCACGAGCATTAGCTTCATTCACAGCCATTCTTATCTCTTCAACTAAATGTTGTGTTACTAATGTTGGATTTGGTTTAATTTCACTATAATCCGCTAAAGTATCACGAGACGAACTATTATCACCAAGTCTTTTTTCTCTTTCGGCTAAAACTTGTTTTAATTGTTCTGCTAAAGATGCTGGTGGTCCTAAAATTTTGTTTGTAGAATAATTTCTGCTATTTGACCATGATTCAGAACTTTCTGGATCTACAGTCGCATATAACCTGGATAAAATTATTTATTGTTAATTTTGTTAAATTAGATAGGAATGCAAGTGAATAAATTCAATGTTACCAATATCTTTAAAGGATATGAAATGAACAGAAATTTGGAAAGCTGTTTTCTAAATCTTATTTAAAAACTTTTTTCTCTACGAAAATTCCCAAACACGTGAACTTTTTTCTAGAGGACCAGAAAAATTTGTAACAATGTGATCATCAAAATTGATGAAAATCAATTGAGGATGGTATTCAAATAAAAAGTCATTTTGAATGATATTGTCGAACAATAACATCCAAAGAAAATGATTCTTGCATTTGTAATTTATTTTTTTTAACTGAAAATTTTCAAAACCCCTAAAAGATAAGTCTCTGGCGGGCTATGAGAATTTTTGTAGAGGTAAAAGTTCTTGAACAAGAATCTCTTAAATTTCTCTTGATAATATGAGTTTTCAAAATGTACCCGGGTCCTAGACATTTAAGTTGCAATTCAAATATAAGGGATTAAGCAACTTCGGTTGAATGATTCGAATAATAAATAGTGTTTCTTTTAATTGTCTTTAAATTCGACGATGGGGTAAAAGCACTGTTAATATTTTCAAAAATTCCAATGCATGTGATAAACTCGTCAATTTTATTGCTTTAAGGCAAAAAAGACTTGATTAGACAATTAATATTATTAAGATGGGTTGCAGCATTAATAATTGATTTTCTTGACAACTTCTGTACATAGTATAAAAAAAATCGCCCACTGCTTCTCTCTGTCTGTCTGTTTATCCGGGTAGGTAATTTTTTCCGAAAAGTTTTCATGTATAGTACACCCTAATTAAAATTTTGTATGTGTAAATAATATACAGATATTTCAGTAACCAAGTTGCCAAAATATTTACATTCATTTTGGAACTTTTTAAATCTAAATTGCATCCATTCGAAACACGACCGGGTATATAAATTTACTAGTGAAATAAATCTAAAATATTACCTCTCCTCTTTCTTATTATCATTTCGTAAATTATGATGATGCTCTTTATTAACATGTGAATATAATGCATTTATATTTTCTTGTCTAATTTGATATTGCTGTTGGGATGTGAGTTTATATTGTTGTTTCTGTGTTGCTGCTATATTTGTGAGACTTGTTGGACGTTGAATTTGTGTTGTAACAGTTGAGTTTGTTGACATATTTGGTGAAGTTAAACTATCCGATGAATAGGCGACATCTGATTGTGAATTTATACCTATTTCCATCGATTCATCATCACAAGAGGTTTCACCATAGCTTTCATCCAACGTATGTTCCTACAATTAAAATAAGAAATCCAAATAAGAAAAAAATTTATTTTTTAACACTAAATCGTTAATTTAGATTTTTTAATTTTTTAAATAGTTGAACTCAAAAAGAAAATTTTTTTTAAAATAACCTTGATAACCAAACAATTACTTTTTCAAAAAATTTTGTTTTATTGAATATTCAGGCTATTTTTCTAAATGTGAGTCTCGTAGTTACGGAGTTACCCAATATTCAGGCTATTTCTCTAAATGTGAGTCTCGCAGTTACGGAGTTACCCAAAATGACACATAAATAATGATAAATAGAGGGCTCGCAGCCTACACGAAATCACGTAAGAGTTGACTTAAATTTACCTATGGTTAAGTTTTTAATATCTTAGGAATAATTTACTTTGAGATTAAATTTTTGCCAGAGGCACAAATAATACGTTAAAATGTTTAAACTTACCGAACTACTATTACTCAATGAACCTTTTTTCCCCGATGGCAGCTGCCTATTTGCTAAACCACCTTTCATTCCCAGCTCCCCTTTAGATTTATTCGCTGATACATCCAAAAGTTCGTGTTGTGGAATAGCATTATCTAATTCTTCTTTCACAGGCATTTTTCTTTCAACAGTTGCAGTCTTATCACCCTCATCAGGGCTAATATCAGATATTTCAGTATCGGATAATTCAGTTTCAAGTTGTTGAAATAATGGTTTTGGTGCTTGCCGTCTTGTCATTTGGGGTGTTAGTGGTTTTGAATTAACACTATCGTAAGGTAATCGTATAGGTAAACCTGCTTTTTGTTGAGTATCTAATAATTCTTGTTCCAAAGAAATGACTCGATCTTTTAAATTTTTAACTAAAGCATTATATTCGGTATCTTTTTCTTGTAATAATTGTTGATAAAATTCTTCACGATGCACCATGTCCAATTCTCTTTGTTGAAATTCTCGAACCAACTTCTTTGCTTTATTATATTTTTTCTCTAATGCTGAATATTGAGTTTGAGACTGTTCTAACATATCTTGAAAAGTTGCAACTTCTTTTTTCGCAGAATGTAAATTACGTTCGGTTTCACGTAACCGTATACTTGTTTGTCGTAGTTTTTCAGATATGTCATCTTTTTCAGTACCAGAACTTTCCAATTCCATTAACTATAATTTTATTAAATATTTAATTTTTATACATTTTAAATTTTATGTAATAAAATCTAGATGGAAAATGAATGAATAAAATTATTCACAAATTACATAATTCTATGTGTTAGCCTCGATATTCAAAGAATGATTAAAAATTCTTATACTATACTAAATAAGTAAAAAAAAATCATTGCTCCTAATTCACCAAACCAACTTCATAGAAATTCAAGCTTATTGTCGATAAAAAAAATGATACGACTATAAATTATAAATTGCATACAAAAAATTCTATCTAACCAATTCGGTCTTTGATTCTTGTTTTGTATTTACTATAAAGAAGTTAAATTTACATTTTTCCTTGTAGCTCTCTCCAAACTAAGCCGATTTTCTTGAAACATGGCTAAGAACACTCTCGATTAAATTGTCTTTCAAACAAAAATTAAAATCGGTTCACCCGTTTAGGAGCTACGATGCTACAGACAGACAGATATGCATAGCGGTCAAACTTATAACACCCTTCTATTTGCGTCGGGGGCTAAAAAGCAATATCATCTAAAATATGAACTTCACAGTTTTATTAAAAGAAGAAATTTGGTGTGATCACCTAAAAATTTCTATATACGTCTGTAATGTAGTCTAACCGGATTCATAATCAAAATGAAGATTTATATCTGAAAACCAAAAATTTTCGCCTTCGCTTCGTACAAGAAAGTACAAAAGAAGTGGTGCTAACTAAATGCTACAGCAGTTCTAAACGTACGTATACTCAGTGTCACAAAAATGCACAGATTACATATAGTGTTATATGTAATCCGTGCATTTTGTGACACTGAGATACATTCGTACAGACTTCACGCTAATACTACTCAAAAAGTATTTAGAAACGGTCAAAATTAATATTTTCGTTGTTATTTTAAAATCGAATTTTTTTACGATAAAAATACCACCTTTACATTGCACAATCAAGTAAAAATAGTTAAAATTTAAACATTCTTATTTTAATACTGACTATTGCTTCTTTATGCTTCAATGACCGCCTCTACGCAATTTGCTATTAACCCAATAAATCTGATAACAATAATTGTTGAATTCCTACTGTTTTTTATCGCATTCTTCAGCTTCTTCAAGTTAAACAGAAAAACTTATAAGTATTTTTCTGTTTCTTCCTTGAATGAATCAATTTTATTCCTGCTTAGGTCAAACTTCCTTTCAAGTAAAGCTCGGTATTAGAGTATTATACGATATAGAGTATACCTCTATAGAGGTAGTTTTGGTGATAATTACCATTTTTTATTCAAGTGTCTAAAGTCGGTTTATTTCTAACCAAAAATCAGATAGATTATACGAACTTTTTCCTACACGTTTACAATCATTTTCCAATCACTATAGTTCATCTCAACAAAATAATTCAATATCTAGTTCTACCATGGATTCAATCAAAAAAGTAATATATAATGTAATCCAAAAAATCATAGTAAACCAAATTAATAGTTAATTACAGTCACCCCCGGAAAGTAGTCAAACTTAATACTCGCACCAAAAAGGCCGACATAATAGTTGATCGCCACACACTCACATGCAATTATATTTCTGCTTCTCCTCTATCCTATTCTCTTTGCGTTCAATCACTAGACTTTCTTTTCTATATCCAATAATCTCCAGGAACTTTCGATTTCAAGGACGCGGTTTCATCTGATACTTAATCAAATTTTCTAAAGATAAATAATACCAAATGAATGGAGTAAAATATAATGAAGTAAGGTTTGGTGTAATTTGTGAGCACTTTCTTTACGTACGGATACTAACACACGTTATGTATAATTTTTTTAAATTTAAAAAATACTAAGCTGCGGCAATATATATTTCAAGCTTGGCACAACACAAATCGAACAGAGGTGAATCAAATACGTATAAATCAGCTCAAAATGAATTCAATCTGTTCAGTTTGTGAGATTGAACACTTATGTGACTAGCATGTGTTCGTTATGCGCTGTGCGGTATTTGCTACATATTTAGCCACATCTTTACATGTTAACAATGATAATTTTTCTATTTCCTACATGGAGTTTAAGTTAAATGAAGAGTTTTTATATTTGGCAACATTATCCCAAAAATAAACCCGATTTATTACTAATAAATTTCTTAGATTTAATAGTAACTGAATTAAAGAAATTTCTGGTTTAGAAAATTACTGCAAATTTTAACTTCAAAAAAATATAAAAACTCGTTATATTTATTATTCAGTAAATTATTATTACCTTAGTTTTAAGACGATTGACATCACTCTCAGACAAGGCAAGTTTATAATGACTCTGCAAGCAACAATATAAACAATCACAAGCGCAACGAATATACCTACATATACTTGCAAAATTAATGTTAGAAAATGCTCATGCTTAGCAGCATTTATAAATAATATATAATTATTTGGTTAGTTAAAAACATACAACAATAAATGCAAAGGAATATAGATTTGATTTTTTTTTTGTGGCAAACGTCAAAATAGTTTTTGAATGGAAAATTGTTTTGAGTCAATTTTATGAATATCTGGAATACGTTTGAATTTTCTAAAGTTAATAATTTTAAAAGATCTTTTACACTTCAAACTTCAAATTAATTATTAATTTAACAATCAAATAGAGATTAACAAATAATAAGCAATTGAATCTGGAATCTTAAAATCGTTGTAAATCGAAAAGAAACCAAAATTTATGAATTTGTAGTTTTTTATAACGATTCAAAATTTAAAAAATTTAGAAAAAACATACTTTATCTGCAAAGGAAGACAAGGTCCTAAAACTAGTAATATGCCATCTTTATTTATTCATTTATTTTGAATCACACAACCGAAAATTAAAAAAAAAAGGACATACTATAAAAAAATTAGGTTAAATCTAATAATATTAAGTTAATATCTCATGAAATAACCGAGGAGAAGAATTGTATTTCATTATACAATGCAACCTCGACATAACAAATCGGAAGGGAACAAGTAAATATTCGTTATATCAAGTAATTCGTTTAACTGAGGTTAGCTTGGTCTAAAATTTGTTATAAAGGTAACTAATGATGTTTCGCTTTTCTGCGATTAACAAGGAACACCTTTTACGTTTCTGAACCATTGTAATTTGAATTTTTACAATAGTGACGAGCAGCAGTTTTTACATTACTTTCCATCAAACAACAATGATTGTTTTACGTGTCGGAACCAGTCGCGGCATGAATCACATACTATGCGATTAAGGGTCCTTAATTAGAGGTATTTACACTTTTTTTATAGTTGAAAATTCGTTATAAGGTTGTTCGCAAAATATGTTCCCAAAGTAAAGGTATATTTTGCATTGACTCTTATGGACAATTCAAGGGGATTACGAGGAATTTGTTAAATCGAGAAAGTCGTTATATTGAAGCACGTTATATTAAGGTTGCACTGTACATCATGGCGATTCACATGAGAAAGGACCCCGGACTACTATCTATGGAGAATGGCTTTCGAATATTATTCTTATCATTCTCGCTATTTGCCGTTTTCGAAGTATTCTATATCAAAGTTCTCAATTTTCATTGATTTCAAGAGGTACTGTATCATATTCAGGCGCATAGTACACAAATTCACCAGTGGAATGAATACATTAATAAATTTGGGATTTTTTTAAATTTAGTGAATAATTTAAATTTAACTGATTAGTTAAATGTCGATATAATTAAAGTCGACCTTGATAACATAAGACATCTGGCAAACAGAAATTTTTTTCAATATCTTTCTCAATTTTTTGATTAAACTACATGCTACAATCAATATTAACACAAAAGTTGATTAATTATATAAAACAATCATATTGAATAATAAATAAAATAGACACACGCTGAAATTGCATAATTTTGCGTTTTTTATTAAGATCAAATTCATGCAATTTCTTCTCAATCAACATATTATTGAAAAAAATGAAAGTATTACTTACTTCTTGCAAAAGTTGTCTTAAAGAGTCCACATCATTATTAGTTTGTTCATTTTCAAATAGTCCATCACCAGTAATAGACGGGCTAGATGGTTCTTCTGAAATACTAGTATTTGTTGAACTGTTTAAAGGTAACGTGGACGCACTATTATCTTCACTTTGTGAAACATCATTTTGTAATGATTTTATAGATCTACAGCGTTCTTCACGCTCTCTGTCT